>NW_027507367.1:0-32500 GCF_052324685.1 Brachyhypopomus gauderio
GTCAAAGGCGGTGCTGGGGGCGGGGCCAGGGGCAGTCAAAGCACAGGGAGTTGTAGGTACCATGCTAAACCAGCAGGTGGCAGTATCACTGGCAACACATTGAACAAGCTTGCTTTGACGGAAGTATGGGTGTGTCTACAGTTCAGGTGTTTAAATACCCTGAACAGCCATTCATCTCTCTCTCTCTGGTTTGACCGACACATAGGTTAGACCTATTAAAGAGAGGCTCCGTAATATCTCCCTCTCTCTCTGGTTTGACCGACACATAGGTTAGACCTATTAAAGAGAGGCTCCGTAATATCTCCCTCTCTCTCTGGTTTGACCGACACATAGGTTAGACCTATTAAAGAGAGGCTCCGTAATATCTCCCTCTCTCTCTGGTTTGACCGACACATAGGTTAGACCTATTAAAGAGAGGCTCCGCCACTTCTCTCTCTCCGGTTTGACCGACACATAGGTTAGACCTATTAAAGAGAGGCTCCGTAATATCTCCCTCTCTCTCTGGTTTGACCGACACATAGGTTAGACCTATTAAAGAGAGGCTCCGTAATATCTCCCTCTCTCTCTGGTTTGACTGACACATAGGTTAGACCTATTAAAGAGAGGCTCCGTAATATCTCCCTCTCTCTCTGGTTTGACTGACACCGAGGTTAGACCTATTAAAGAGAGGCTCCGCCACTTCTCTCTCTCCGGTTTTCTCTGAGAGCACGCAAACTTTGATACGACTAACAGCAAACAGCTGAATGTCGTATTACCTCATTAACGAGCCCGAGTTACACCAACCAACCGATCAACGTTACCGTGACGACAGATTCACCGATTTGCTTCAATCAAGCTTGCTAACGCGGCCACACGGACTGAAACAAAGGCGATTAACTCCCTGTTGTTAAACCGTGAACGAGACTCGCGTTCCTGGACGATTCCCCAGCACACCTGGACGACGTCGTTTAATCAACGAGGAGCCTGCGGTGGAAATTCCCTCCCAATTCCAGGAGAATTCAGGGAGGACGACAAAACCCCAAATCCTCAACACGTGAGACTCTTACCGCTGGGCATAGTTCATCAAAGGGCATAGTTATTTGAACTACAGAGTTAACTAAGTTTTTTGTTAATACATTCTGAATGTTTGTGTTTAACTTTATTTTCATAAACTTCGTTAAGATTTGTACACACAAGTTCTCCACCTGGCATGCAATCTCCATGTTTTATCTTCTGAATATTTGACAACTTGTAGTCTCCATTCTCAGACACACTACATTAATTTTTAGTTAGTAAGCCAGCGCCATTACTCTTTGTTCTGACCACGTTGGAATAAACCAGCTGAGCTTATTAACATAGTCGCGCTGCTCTACTGTTTAAAGTCGGCGCCATTTTAGTTGCTTTGTTCTCCATAGGAGAACTGAGATTACAACTCCGCCTCCTCACACGCGCACAAGCGCGCACACTTACTCCTCCCCTTTTTTTACACACACACACACACACACACACACTAGATGCTGAGTCTTCACTGTAAATATACTGATCCATGTTGATGCTCTTTGTGTTTTAGAATAGTTGGTTTTAAATAAATGTATCATTTATTTTCACCAAATTGTCTGTGTTGATGTCATTCAAAAGTGGTTGTTGCCAAAACCTCCAAAGAATTCATTGTTAAATCCTTCAGATACCAAACCATTCATTACCTTTAGTTGATAACTAAACTTGTGGTTCTGGTATAATTAGAATATGAGACTGATTCTAAAATTAATGAGACTGATTAATAATTAAGGTAAAACAAATTATATCTACTTTAAAGGATTAGTAGGTGAAACCCCTACAGAGTGAAACAGCAATCTGCACTCAGACTCATTGTTCATCTGGCTGACTGTGAACACACACAGCATGGAGCAAGTCAAGTGGCCAACTGACATTCTATCACACACACCCGGGGAGAGAGAGAGAGATATGAATCATCCTGTAAACACACGTGGCTGTATGGCAGAGAAAGACTGTGTTCCATCACAAAAGAGGAATGAAGCGTGGAGATCAACACGAGCTTCGTGGGTAAATCTGATGGAAGGTCTTAACATGTTCGCCAAAGGTCCTCAAAAAATCAATCATCTTCCTCTTAGTCTTCGAGCGTGTGTGTGTGTGTGTGTGTGGCTTTTCGAACACCAACACGCACACGACACAGGCATAAGAACATATATGCATGCACACACGCACATGTGTGTGTTCCTTGATTACTTCCCAAGGTATGAATGATTTACTGACATTGATCTCAGTTACAAGCCTCCAGAAACCCACAATGCACCACCACAACCCCACACATCACACCCCACATCCTCGGGGTGTAGGAGGATCGGGTCACCCGCATGGCTTCATCAAGACTGATGAGGGTTTATGAGGCCACAGGCTTGTAGGAGAACTTTTAAAGCACTTTAGAAACCCAACCTGTCAAACTCCTGAACGTGATCCAAGACCTCGACCACAGACTTGTATCAGACACTAATACTTTACCTCTGTTGTCCAACACAAAGCCTCAACACTGACGGGTTTGTGGCTCTGTTTTTTCATACTTAAAAGCAAAAGAAGCGTTTCTAGATTGAGCACTAGGTGTGATGATCTAGAACTACATGGAAAGCTTAAGAGCAAAAAAAAAAAAAAACCGCAGGAGAACAGGGCCGCGTGGAAGCTGGATTTCACTAGCATAGCCGCTAAATTCTGCCTCTCCATAGTCGATCCCAATCAGACATGGGTAGCCGATCAATTCCTTCAACAGATCCAGTTGCTGTGTTCCTCACGCATTGGATGTGTTTAGGGTTCAAATTCAGAGGTTTATAAACAAGCAGCACAACACTAGTGGATGATGTCATGTAGTTCAACGCCGGTGAAGGACCTTGGGTGACCTAGAGGCACTGGTCTCAATGAACTATGAAAGGCAGCAAATTGCTGAGGGCAAAGACCTTGCAGCTCTGCAGATTACACTGCGGGCTGGAAAGTGCAAAACACCTCCTTCAGAATGATGTACTCCTGCCTGCAGAGCGTGAGAGAGTGAGAGAGTGAACGTGGGAGTGAGGGGGTGGATGAGCTCTGGGGTCGTTCTGTCCATCTCGGTCCTGACCTGCTTCCCTTCACAGGCAACAGAAGTCTGGCGACATCTCAAGGTCTGATTAACATAATCAAAAGCAGAAAGCAGACGTACCTCGCCAGTTAAATGAACATGCAGCCCCCCCCCCCCCCCCCCCCCCCCCCAAATACAGGAGATCAACTCACCATCTGAACTCCTTCCCAGCAACGCAAACCAAGCACCGAGCGAAGATTTGGTCTTTTTTTTCCACAAGTAAAACATCCCGAGTTGATTCTCGGGATGAACTCACTCTGAGTCCACTCAGGGCGGCGCGTGACCCAACGCGGGCCCAGGGCGGGCCGTCCCTGAGCGGGTCCGCTGTGGCCCGCCTGCCCGGTGCTGCCAGAGGACAGTGGACTGGGTTCACGGTTCTTCATATCGACTCTTGTGGCCATTTCAACCGTAGCTGAAGGTTCCACCGTTATCGGGGTGAAAAGCGAGAAAAAGAAAACTTCTGAATTATTGAGCGTGTTTGTAAAGTTTATGTCAAGAACTTTAGTCGAGACACTGGAGGCCAGGCAGTGGCGGTGCTACACGAGTTTACCCAGCGTTCGCAGAGGGAGAGCCAACCACCAGGAGAAGCAGTGGATAGAGAGATGAAAGGCAGCGGTGAGTTCAGTTTGAGGGGGATACGGAGCTCTGGGTGGGAGGCTGGGGAGTGTTTTGTCAGCGAATCCACACACACACGCGCCGCTAACACAACACACAGAACTTGTGCTTCCAACGACCCCTGGGGCTTCACAACAGAGCAGATGACAGATCGTCCTGGGGACACACACACACACACACACACACACACACACACACACACACACAAACACTCCCCTACCCACACACCCACCCATTCACACACATCTTCACACACACACACACACACACACACACACACACACACACACACACACACACACACACATCTACACACATCTACACACACGCCTCTCAGTTTTGGGTTGGTGTGAAGATTAAAAGATGTGGTAGGAATATATCGGGGAGGTGGGGGAGAGATTGTGGAAGGAAGAAAGAATAAAACCCCAGCACAAGTCCCAGTAGAGGTCGTCTTCTTCCTCGTCCCTCACTTCCGCACCAAGTTGAAAAGATGATTATCACAAAGCCCCTTCCTCCCACAGGGGACGTGGTGGAACAGAAAAATAACTTCACAAAGACCCCCCCAACCCCACCCCTCGAACCTGGGTTGCTATGGTAACGCGTATCAGGGCTCGGCGAGGGGAAACATTAGTGTTGGAACCGGACCCACCGCACCGTGTCCAGCCACACAGCCCCTGAGGAGCGTCAACTCACAATCAAGAAATACCACCAAACCACGGCGGCAAAGTCAGACATTAAACACTTACTGTGCAAATTCCATTTTTTTATTTTATTTTTTTAACTTATGTAAAGATGTCTAAGGAGGAGAGGGCCACTCCCTGCGGGGCGAGTGAGGGGGTTAATGTGGTCCTGGAGAGACGCCCACCATCCTGCCCACCAGCGGACATCAACAACGCCGCCAGGATGATGTCAGCGGGTTTGCCCTACACGCTTGGCTTTGCTTCACATGTCCTTATCAGAATTTCAAGGGAGGTCTTACTTCCACCAGTTTTTTACACACACACACACACACACACACACACACACACACACACACACACACACACACACACACACACACACAGGAAGATAAAAGTGGATAAAAACATGCAGAAATGAATGAGCGAGGGAGAGAGAGTGTTCCACAGAAACAGTGAGATTGCCAGGAAAGGGCATTTGTGTGAGAGACGTTACTGTGTGGGAGAGATCTCACTGAGAAATTACTGTGTGTGGGAGAGATTTCACTGAGAAATGACTGTGTGTGGGAGAGATCTCGCTGGGGAAAAACTGTGTGAGGGAGAGCTTTAACTGAGAAGTTACTGTGTGTGGAAGAGACCTAACCGAGAAGTTACTGTGTGTGGGAGAGACCTAACCGAGAAGTTACTGTGTGTGGGAGAGGCCTAACCGATAGAAGAACGTCACCACAAATGAGTTCAGGAGCCTGACAGTCACATGGTCTTTTAGGACATGTGTGGGAAAACAAGAGACACATAAAAGAGAACGCAAGGCCTTTGAGTTCTACACCCTGACCAAAACCTCAAAGAAGAGGCCTTAAACCCAGACAGAATCCAAACAACATCCTCAGAAAATACGGGAGCAAAATATGGCTTTAATCACGCTTGATCCTTCCAAATACAAGCAAAAGATCGTAATCCACTGCTTTCAAATGTGATTATCAGAAAACAAAACAAAAGCCCATGTATTACTTTCCCAAGCAGGGCCCAAGACCAGCAGGGGCTTCACAGGGAAACACGAGCCAGGCAACACCTGTTACCTTCACAGGGTGGAGAAGACAGGCACTTCTCTACAGGGGGAAGGACTTTAGAGTCTGTCTAGTGGGTGTGTTGGATTTCAACGTGTGCCCTACTGGAAAAGGGATGGAGGAATATGGAATTTTTTTTCTCCAAGTGTCTTCTCCAAAATACAAATTGTACAGGACGCTTTGCAAAAGTTTGGGCAAGCAAAGCGCCTGTTTTTAAACTGAAATTTCCATTTTATACATTCATGAGGTTTCAGGAAGAGCTCATTAAATGTTATTAATTAATATTGATCGTATCTGTCCAGAGATGGAAGCAAGCCACTCCTGAGAAGAGTTGACGTGTCTGGGCTGTTCAGTCCCAACACGTAGGGAGGTCCTTCACCATTAGGGGCTGGGACTCCTGCTAAAGGTGGAATAAATGCCTGGAGAGAGAGAGAGAGAGAGAGAGAGAGAGAGAGAGAGAGAGAGAGAGAGAGAGAGAGAGAGAGAGAGGTGGCGAGAGAGATTTAAGAACAAGCTGTCTAATGGAGGTGCATGAGGGCCTCCTGTTCAGTGATCCATGTCCTAACCTTTATTACTTTAATTAACCAGAGAGGCAGTGAGAGCTGAAACAAGTTCTTTTGTTCAAGCCACATCACGAATTCCAGCGCAGATATCTTGAAAAACCTTCTGTGGTGCCCCGTGCCCTCCACAGCTATGCTTTTATACTGTCAAATCTGGCAGCATTTGATGCTGGATGTTATGAGAAAGTGGCCAACCCTGGGAGCACCACGACCCTGCACTGCAGTTTTCTCTGAAATCAAAATGGAAAAGTGAACTGCTGAGACAGAAACTGTCATGAGCTCATAAGTGCATTTGTTCTCATATATTGAGCAGATTTCAGAGCGAGATATGGAAAAGACTCGCACCGGACTCTCCCAGACTCGCACCGGACTCAGACCGGACTCGCCCCGGACTCCCCCAGCTCTGAATCACTTGTCACTTTCCTAGGCACAAACTTGAGTTTCTTGATGAAAAGATACGTCTGACTTCAAGGTTAGTGAGCGTCCTCCTGTTTCAAGAGGGCTCTGCGCTTTCAACGGGGCCTGCAAGACGTTTGGCTTCATCCAGTCAGAGGGTCTGCGTAAACACCACCCACTTTCCCTCGCCACGCTCCTGAGTGAGACGCACCAGTCAGAGCGCTCGGGTTCAGGGGTACCGCGACAGTGGAGCCCATGCAGAATCAGACCCGCAGAGCCAAGGTGCCCGGTGTCGGCTCAGGTATGCTGGTGAGCACGGAGGCTCCCTGGGAACAACTTCAGACATTAGCTCACCGCAGCCCCGTTGTTAACTCCACCGTGTCGGCTAGACGGAGCAGTTCCGCGACCGGAATGACAAGCAGACTTCCTACGTGAACTCATTAATCTTCTGCGTTACATCAAACAAACGATTCCTTTAGCGTAAAATGAAACGCAGAAGAGTGCGGGAAGCTGGACGTCCCGCCGTATTAAGACGTTACCAGAGCGTGGGAGAGACCAGAGTCTCGTCTTACACACCTTATTGCAAGGTCCTGCTGCAATAACCTTTAAAAAGCCTTTCAGTGTAGACAAGTGTGCCCTGCAGGCTGGCCACGTGCGCCCTGCAGGCTGACCACGCGCGCCCTGCAGGATGGCCACTGGTGCCCTGCAGGCTGACCACTGGTGCCCTGCAGGCTGACCACTGGTGCCCTGCAGGCTGACCACGTGTGTCCTGCAGGATGGCCACGCGCGCCCTGCAGGATGGCCACGCGCGCCCTGCAGGATGGCCACGCGCGCCCTGCAGGATGGCCACGCGCGCCCTGCAGGATGGCCACGCGCGCCCTGCAGGCTGACCACTGGTGCCCTGCAGGCTGACCACTGGTGCCCTGCAGGATGGCCACGTGCGCCCTGCAGGATGGCCACGTGCGCCCTGCAGGCTGACCACGCACGCCCTGCAGGCTGACCACGCGCGCCCTGCAGGTTGCATGAACCGGCAGGAGAGCAATGTAGCAACAATTCCACTGAGAGAGATCGGTGTGCAGCAGCTAACACCCTTTTGAATTAAACACAACGAGTCCAGCCCATAGGCCTACATGGCGTGGTACCATATAACCCGATATAACCCGATATAACCCGATATAACCAGATATAACCCGATATAACCCGATATAACCCGATATAACCAGATATAACCCAAGTCCAGCAGCTACATGACCAGGGCAAATCTGGAATAGCAGAAAGAATGCCTTCCCTCACAGCCGCCAAACCACCGTGCCGACCTCTGACCTCCAGTTCTTCTAAACAAGGCAGTTTGTCCCTCAAGTGTGAAAAGAACCTTGAAGACCTGAAATAAACAAGACACTTGAACATCTACGTCAATTCCAACCTGATCTATTATCCCAATCGAGGGCACTAAACGTAAAAGCCAAGCAGCAGACAAGGAGGTTCGGGAAACCCTATTTGTTCAATCAGATCAGGAGTACCCCAGGGTGGAGGGGGGTGGAGGGGGGCGGAGTACCCCAGGACGGAGGGGGTATTCAGTCTCGCATGCCCCATGAGCTATGGCGCTGTCTGTCAGAGCAGTCCGGGCCAGCTACAACCCCCAACCAACCCCCAAGCACGCTGGATACGGCAACAGCACATCCCCACAACTCCACAAGCTTCAGCTCTGACTCCGACAGACAGGGCGAGCCATGGTGAAGGCTTCTCACACAAGTCATGAGAGAGAGAGAGAGAGAGAGAGAGAGAGAGAGAGAGAGAGAGAGAGAGAGAGAGAGCGAGCAAGAGAAAGACAGGGACAAACAGACAGACAGAGAGAGAGAGACAGACAGACAGACAGAGACAGACAGACAGACAGAGAAAGAGAGATAGATGAAAAACAGAAAGGAATCTGTCCCTGGCTAGTTTGGTAGTCCAGTGAGCGCTGAACCAGGTAAGAGCTTCTCAACATGATGAAGATGCCCAGGTGCACAGGACCGAACCTTCACTGGCCAGACACACAGACACACAGTTCATGTTCTCTCTCTGCTTTTGTTGCATACAAAAGTGATTAAATATTTATCGCCTTTCTCTCAGGTTTGCGTGCACTTTCTCGATCCTGCTGTCTTTTAGGATGACTTTCAACAAATAGCTTAATGAAGTGAGACGAGTTATGCAAAGGTGATTGTTTCCTTTAAGAGGCGATGACTTAATCTCCTAATAAAGCCAGCAGCAGAGGGGGTTTCTTCTATATATATGAATTTATTTAGAGATATTCATGAAAAGCAAAGTGTCTGGTAAATGCATCAGGGCTTTGGCGCTTGGCGTCCTGAAGAGATTTATGGTGAGACGGCCACATAAACGCTGTGGCTATAAATTAACCTCCGCGGCTGACCTGTTTCCCTGCAAACGTCTCCGCTTTCTGAGCAGATTTCCGTGCTGAAGTTGATACTGCAATGGCCTCTCTCTCCCTCTCTCCCTCTCTCTCTCTCCCTCTCTCTCTCTCCCTCTCTCTCCCTCCCTCTCTCTCTACCTCTAGACAGCAGTCCTCCACACTACATGTGCTGCAGGCGTAAGTGGCACCACTCCGCCTCAGGCAAAACACTAGGACAGCTAAGCAGGTCAGGGGTCCTCAGGCCAAACACTAGGACAGCTAAGCAGGTCCGGGGTCCTCAGGCCCGCACAAGAAGGGCAGAACTGTACACATCTTAACGGCAAAATCCAATAGAAAGATTCAAATGGTCTTGTGGTGGAAATTTTTATATTTCTACATCTGCATGTACAAAAACACTTGAAGCACAAGATCAATTGCAAGGATCAAAAATAATATAAATTCGCCATCAGCACCGAGGCCCTCGCACAACAAATGCATCGTTAATTTTGATGGGACGTATGATGCAAAAAGACTGAATCTGAAGATTTAGATGCCCTGGTCTATTGGTCTATATTTCCAATACACTGTCCACTGAGTTCAAATAAGAAGACACTGAACATTGAGCGGTCATGTCATACTCTATAACTGATCAGCAAACCCTCTGGGGCAGCCAACGAAACTTCACCAGACAACCAGAAACGAACTCAAATGTGCTGGAGCGTGCTGGCCGTGTGACAACCATCTAACCAGCCTGCAGACTCCTGGATCCACGTGTAGGCTGGGAAGATGCCTGCTCACAGGAGCAGCCCTGTGAGGTCACGCCCAGAGGTCAGAGGTCAGGCCCCAGGAGCGCACGCATCAGAGGAGGGTCCCCAGACGGCCTGAGCACCGCGTGCTGCTTGTAAAAAGCGGTAGGTGTCGCACCATCGAACGGTCAGGGGCAAAAGAGGACGTCCCTAAAGTGGAAGGAGAGAGGAACCTTCTGGTCTGTGTTCTTTGTTATGGCTGGCGTCCCGACACTGTGGGGAAACACACACGTATGCCGAGACGCACGTGCGCACACAGCTCCAAAGAAATGAAAAGTTAAACAGTAATTTGTCGCTTATCCTAAAAATAAACTGTAGGTGTGTTTCCAGCGATATAATAAGGGGCACAAGCAACAACGTCTCCGTGGCTCTGGAGGTACGCACAGAAAACCAACCAAACATCCAGTAACCATCTCATCAGCTGACACAGAACAGGAGCAGGACGTCAAGCCAAGCAACCTGTGTGTCAAACACAGATACTGTAGGGAGGGGCATGGACCAGGGGTCAGGGGTCAGGGCCAGGCACCAGGGGTCAGCAATCATGCCTCTCAATTATGCTGTCCACTGTTAACAGTTACATGAATTCTTGTGACCTAAAACCCCTCACTAGACCTGGCTCAGATACATTTCAGCTTTTTTGGATGAAAAAACCTCTTGGAAAAGCTTTATTTGATCTTTCTGGCCCGTTAGCCACAAATCAGAATGCAAGGAAAGGTAAAGAAAAAAACACACGAATCCCACAGAGTCTCTCTCTTGGCGCTCTGGTTCAGTTTTTCCAAAGCACTTAAATAAGGAACTTAGATCTGACACGCTCCTGTTGTGAAGTTCAATCGATCCCCATGACTACACATGCCTGAATCACCTGAATCATCACAGTCACACAGCTCTATGACAACCAGCCATTAACTTTTAACAGCTTCTGATGCTACTCGTACTGTCGTTGTCGGTGAGACGTGCCACCGGGCCAGAGACGGCGGCCGGCAGCTCAAACACGTGACCGGACATTTTGTTCCGACACAAATCTGTGCAAAAGGAGGACATGGCGTGAAGACCACTCGTCCCATTCCAGAGAAAGAACAGCTCCAGGGGGACGAGACTGAAATGTGTCCAGGGGGGACGTGGCCCAAGCTGCACCCATCAGGACGAGAACGGGCGTCTTCACGGGCCGCACTGGAGCGGCCAGAGCTCCGAGAATCAAGGGCACTGTGGGGGAACACACGACCCCAAAAAAACGCAGCATCGCATACCGGAGGCAACACCAACCACGACTCGCTTGATTAAATGGGCGAATGACATCTCTCCTTGGATGGAGCCAATCACTGGGAAGGAAAATGCTGACCAATGGGACACAATGCCCTGGTGGCCACATACGTCCTGTTGGCCTGAGAGGAGGACGACAAAGAGCCGGCAGCACAGAACTCTGGGAAGGAGGAAGCGAAAGTCGTCGTTTTAGGGGCAATATGTGGATCCCTCAATGACGGCCGTTGGGTGACACCCCAGCACGTGTGACGTCGCAGCACGTGTGACGTTGCAGGCTGCGGAACTCGTCCAGAACGGCGGTGAACCCGGTGATTCATGTCGGACACGCTGCAGCTGAAGTGAAAACAATTCTGCTGGACTCCAACGGGATTTAGACGGGAATGTAGTCACTCTCATCATCAGCAAACGACAGCGACGAAGACATTCAACACACAAATACGCTCGCCAACAACCCCCTCCCCCCAAAACCCCCAGCACACACACACCAAGCTGTGTTAGGTATTAGGGCTCCTGCACTCATTGAAATTAATAAAGAAACTATTAACTTCTTATTATACTGCACTGGCCTATAAAGAAGATTAATGGTAAACATTACAAAACCATATAGACTTCATTTCTCAGCCAGTAGTAAGTATATCCCAGTTCACTTCTTTTTAAAAGTTTCAATAAGTATAACCATTATGTTCCATATGGGAGCTGTGCGATAAATGAAACGTCTATAGGAGAGCAATAACCTCCAGATTAAGTGTAACCGTGCCAAATTAGCCATCGCTTCCTGTCTCACTGACGGGAATGTGTTATTCGAGGACGTCGGCAGTAATGGACAGAGGGGAGCAGGGTTTGTGGGACGTGTGTGTGTGGGGTTTACACTCACAGCTAGAGGGCAGAATTACCCAGGCCCCACCTCTACCCACGTGCCCCGGCCCGACAACATGGTTCATTAAACAAAATGCTTCTATTCTACCCCCCCCCAACCTGCTCAAACACCCACAAAAAGTGATTACCACAGGAGGGGGGAGGGGGTATTTAGTGAGACGCGAGACTGAGCTGTGAATCTCCCTTGTGGTTCTGCAAAAGTGCTGGTTCAGCTGCCTTGCCATTTACACTCTGCTCAGTGGTTCTGAAAAACGCTCATGTTTGGAGGGGGTGTGTGAATTCTGACCCCTCGTCATGGACCATCAGCCATGTTATTGTTGGAGGCCTGCTGGTCTGTAGAGAAGGTAAACTAAGCAGCGCTATATAGTTCTAGAGGTGCATGACTCGTTCCATTAAAGTCATCGAGTCGAGATGGTGAAAGAGCCTTTGAGCCTTTATGGATCCAGCATGGCACAGGCTGCTGGTCCCAGCATGAGAACACCCCTCCTGAGCCAGGCCCTTCCCAGCATGCACTGCATTCCCATCATACATGTCTACAAACCCACACACTCAGACAGCTAGTCTAGCCGTGGCTGGGGCCAGACCTCGGCCCACACAGCTCAATGCGAGAGGCTTTGGATGGAAACCTCAACGACGTCTGGTCACCACGTCTGACCAAACTGATGTAAAAGCTTTAGGCAAAAGAGAAATAGACACAGTGGTGGTGCTACTGCCACTGCTGGGTTCAGGGGACGTGTGGTTTCTGAACTCAGTCAAGTTTCTTTTCCAGTCCATCAGATTACACCCCAACGCCCTCTCGTATCTCTAAGCTGACGCGCCCATGCTAGACGCCGTGTGCAATGCATCCATGTCTTACGGCTCGTCTAGACGTCTTTGGGACGGGAGTAGGTATGTCTGGACGAGCGCGTGGCTGTCAGAACAGGAGGGTGAGTGGGCTTCCTAGACCACAATCCCAACAGCCCCCACGCTAACCACACCAGCATCCATTACCAGCTCCAACAGGGCCTCCGTCAGCTCAGTAACAAGATAAGGGGAAAACAGGAAGGTGTCCCTGAGGTCAGGTGTGAACATGTCAGCCTTAAGAAACAGACACGTTCGCCCAAGGTTCAAAATCCTGGCTAGGACACTTGATCCTGATTGTTGAGGAAAGCGGATTTGGCTTGAGGTCAAAACGCCAATCGCAAATAATTGATCCCACACAAGATCCGTGGAAGATGCTTCTGCCCTTCTCACAAATCAGGACACGGCGGCCCCGAGCGCGGTGTCGGGACACGGCGGCCCAGAGCGCGGTGTCGGGACACGGCGGCTCAGAGCGTGGTGTCGGGACACGGCGGCCCAGAGCGCGGTGTCGGGACACGGCGGCCCAGAGCGCGGTGTCGGGACACGGCGGCCCAGAGCGCGGTGTCGGGACACGGCGGCCCAGAGCGCGGTGTCGGGACACGGCGGCCCAGAGCGCGGTGTCGGGACACGGCGGCCCAGAGCGCGGTGTCGGGACACGGCAAAACTTCTGCGAGGAGAGCCGGCAAAAGGAAACATAACAAATGCAAATGGACCCAGAAACCATGACGACAGGGAAGACATGCATACAAATGTTCTTTTCTGGGGGGTCAGATGAGAAGAAAAAACAAGCACAAGCTGAAACAAGTCAGCTGAGCAAATTAACATCAATACGGAACATTAATACGGAACATTCATACTGAACATTAATACGGTCTGTCACTCTTACAGGAGATGGAGATACAGAGCAGGAACCTTCAATCAGCATGTGCTAAACACAGCCAGGGTGAGCGTGCAGTGTAGTGTTGAGTGTGTGTGTGTGTACGCATGTGTGCGCGCGTGTGTGTCCACGTGCACACGTTTGAGGAGGTGGGGGAGGAGAGCAAATTGCAAACGATGCTGCTCAGAAACAGAAATAAATCACACATAATTGTTCTGTGGGATGAGAACTCGTGAATAATAGATGCTGTCTGAACGTACGTCGCCCGCTGTAAGAAATGCGTCGTCTGCTTATTTGACGCAAGAAAGACGCTTTCAGCAGAAGGAAACAGAGACGTCTAATAAACCGTTTCCTTCAGGTATGTTACTACATGCTTTAATTACCTCTGACATGCTGCCCACAACTGTCTGAGGACAACACAAAACTGCTGTGGATATGGCAACGTGCCCACAAGTTTCCATGGAGAGTTTATCAAGGTGGTAAAGGGCCAGTGTAACTGCTCTCAGCAGGTTCCTTCATTTGACCTTTGACCCTTATCCATTAGTTTGCATTTGGACAGTTTTGGCTGTTGTCACTGTGATGTTGTGACACAGTGTATGAGCTCCAGCAGCTGAAGAAAATGGTCCGTCTGTTGGTCTAGTTTTAAGCATGGTTAAACATTTTTTTTTTACATATTCATAATGTATTCCAGCCACCTGTTCTGAATTATAAATAAATGAACAGAATTTTCTGTACATATCACGGATGTTTTTAAATCACTTTGCCATTTTTATGACAGTCATCAGTGACGGTGCTAAAATACTAATGCAGTGGCCTCTCATCAACACAAGGATGTGATCTCACTGAGCTGTTTTTAGGTTTGCATTTGGACCAGATCATTTTAACCTGAAATCGGATGCAGTCCTGCCCAAGCGCTAGAAGTGGAAGGAGATGGATGATGTGGATCGGACCATGCTAACACGCACAGCCAAAGCACGACTCGGCGTTTCCTTCAGGTTTACGGCCCCCTATGGTACCATGGAGACACCGGGGCAAGGCCAAGGCCACGAGGCACGGAACACGCCGCACACGCACGCAGACACGTGCGCACGAGCGTGCACGCACACACACACACACACACACACACACACACACACCCAGTCATGACTTACTGTCGTGAAGGCCAGAAGCTCCTCTTCGTTTAGTTTGTGGACCGGATTGTTCTTCTGGAAGTCGGTGCTGAAAGAGGGAGAAATAGAAACAGCGTGAACAAACCTCAAGGTGACGAGGGGCACATGGCCACGTCACAAAGACGGAGCGGAGCACAGAGGTAGCCTCATCAAGCTCCAACCCTTAGCACTCACTCGGCTGATACCACTTGCCGTTGTTCTTAAATTGTATGTCTGCCTATGGTTATTTGTGCTTCTTGGCAAACGTCTAACTTGCAAAACACTAGGTCTTCCTATTCCCCACCATCTAGGGAGTTTTTCCTTGCCACTGTCGCCTCTGGCTTGCTCATTAGGGATTTGGACCCATAGTATTGTTAACCTTGTAAATCCTGTAAAGCTGCTTTGTGACAACGTGTGTTGTGAAAAGCGCTATACAAATAAATTTGATTTGATTTGATTTAGGTAATGACATTGACTCCTGTAGTTTAGTAGTCTGACTCAATGGTGTCTTGAATTCTGATGTAGCGGGCGGTGTGCAACAACGGCTCCATCAGCACCCACATAACCCCGCCCCCTTCCTCCATAACTTCTCCTCATCCTCAGGGGGCAGTCTCCGCAATATAGATCTTTCACACGTCGCATATAATCATCTGTGACAGCCAGCCATTATGAGATTAAAGGCACTGATGGAAATGTGTTGGCCGCAAGACGTCCTCTATCCAGAAGATAACCAAACTGAAGTGTCTGGGTTGTTGTTCTGCTAGGTCGTGGTCGGGATACGGCCGACACCACCCTAAAACAGCCAGACCGAGGCTGGGGGGGGGGGGGGTTTGGGATTTCTATTGTGTGTATATAATTCCAGTGGTATTTTCACTTGGGAAAAGTGAAAATACCACTGGAAAAGTACAGCTACTGTATTACAACTTTGAAGCCATCACACATACTCTCATGCTAGGATCTAGGATCATTATATCATTATAATCCTATAATCACCTCAATTTCACAACTTGGCAATTATCTAACACGGAATGCAGTAAGAATGGCCTGTCGCACGTCTTTAGAGGTCCACAGGGGTTTGCACAAACAGTTCACGTGATTATCTTCATTTATGCGTTAATTCACCGCAACTGTGTGTGTTTGGTGTGAAATACGACATCTTAGCTGTGAAGCCGTCAATCAAGAGTAGAAGCTGTTTGTCTGTGCAGCTCTGATCCAAGCAGCACCACAGTCTGTCTGCTCGCCCGAGTCGTTTAGGTTCGGCCCAATAAAATCCAGAAGGCCCACCCCACTTTGTCAGGGCATTAAATGACAAATACAAACATAATTGACCTGAGTATACGAGTACACAAGCGGTGGAGAGGTTGATCAGTGTTTACCAAAGGCAGCTTGATGGAGCGTGAAGTTTGCAAGCGTAGTACGAGGTTAAGAGGGTGAAGATTCACAGCTCTGAGCGTCACTCAGTGGAATTAATTCTGCTGCCGTGTAGAATTACACGCGTCTGTGGCCAGTCAGGACAGAAAAGAGTGGGCGGAGCTAATGACAGCGAGACTCTGGAGCCCCGCCTCACAATCACTAAGCCCCACCCCCCGCAGCCAGCTCCGCCTCCACTAGAATGAGCTGTGGGGGTGTGAGGGGTGGAGAGTGGGGCGTTAATTACACCCAGGGGCTCCAAAATCTGCTGAACAGTCCTGCTACAACCTCTACATAAGCAGCACACACACACACACACACACACACACACAGAGGTTTACAGCTCCGGAATGAAACGACTATAAGGAGAAAACAAACACACACAGAGTGACGCACACACACAGTGACGCACACACACACGGAGGTTTACAAATCAGGAATTAAACAACAAGAACACAAACAAAGGAACACGCACACACAGGCGCACACACACACACGGACACACCACCCATTCAACCACACCCTGCATACACACACACACGGACACTTGTTCACACTTGAGTAAGTATATTACATTGATGTGTTGCCAACAGCACTCCCAAGTCAAATGTCAAACTCTCTGACTTTTACTGACTAAAACACTGATGTTCCACGACCTAGAATGAACAAGAAATAAAGGCCACGGAAAAACTGACCAATCACCACCACTCCCACATCATGGGAAACACGTCAACATTCAGCACTCGAACGGCAGCTAAACACTAGAAATGCTACAAACAAAAATCCCTGATATTCCATGATTTGATCCAAAAAATTATCCAATTCTTTTCAAGTCTGCGTGAGACTTTTAACGACTCCAAAATATTCCTGAAATTCCACAAGCCGACAATCTCTCAGCAAGATTTGAAACAGTGAGCTTTTAAACCCAGTGTCATCATTAGCATTAAAAGTTCCAGTAAACACGGGGCTGAGCGTGCGGCGTGGCGGTGTTTGGGAGCAGCGTCGGCGGCTGGAGGACTCACCACACCCCCAGGATGAGGGCCTGCTCCTCGGCTCTCAGCTCCGGGAGCTGCAGCTCACACGGCTCGGCCAGGGTCATCTGGTTTAGCACCGTATCATCGTCCAGCTGGTGGTCCTGCACACAGAACCAAAAACCACAGTTTCAACGTAAGACACACATACACACGCCTGCACACACATGGGTCGTCTGTAAAGGTGCACAGGCACGCTGGACTGATCTTAGACATCCTAAAGCCGGTAGATGAGATGCACTAAAACGCGGCCACCAAAACAGAAAAGAAGAAAACATCTTCTCGGAGCATGCCGAGAAAGATCTGTAGAACACCAACTCCCTACGAGCCCTTCCAGAGAGCTGTGAACATCATCAAGAACATCAGGGTTAGACAGATAGAGAGACAGACAGAGACAGAAAGAAACAGATGGAGACATCTGCATAAAATGTATTACCAGACAGCATGACCTTCATTGCAATTCAATGTCATTTCTGTAGTAAACCCAAGAGCAAAGGTCACCACCTGGTGGTCATGGCGAATAGTGCACAATATTAAGAGATTACTGCTACGTGCACCTGTTCATACCTTTGGCAGGAGGTGTCTGGGCGTGGGTGCAGGTGAGAGGTTGCCCTCGCTCTCGGGAACAGGAGAATCATCCTTCCTCTTTACACTGAGGATGAGCTGGGCAAGAAAATTCTCCTGAAAACGAGTTCTCTTCCCCAGAGCGCCTGAGAACGCAACACAACAACATCAATCACCCACCCATTCTACTCCACTCCCTCCTCCACCCTCCTTTAAATCATTCCCTCTGTCTCTCCTACAGCCACACCCACCCTGATCGTTTGGGGGGACAGCACAGCCCCCCCCTGTGCCACCCACCTGTCATGTTGATTTCGAGTCCCGAGAGCTGGCGTGCTTTCTGCAGGTGGTCTTTAGCTTTGCGGTACTCGTAGTAGGTCAGACAGGCGTAGCTGCACTCCAGGTGAAACAGCAAGGCGAGGTTCCTGTGTGCTCCATCAGAGAGAAGGTCCTCACGCATACACACTGTGGTCCAAAGAGAAGGAGATGGTGTCAAAGCTGCTTAGCAGGGTCTCAGCACAGCAGAAGCACACGATCACTGAGGGGGATCCATCATCTAACCCTCAGAATCATAACCTTTAACCTTTTAACAAAAATACCCAGTTGAAGATCAGCATAACACCAAGCACACACGCACACACACACACACACACACTCTCGGTGTCTCAAGGATGCATGGTCTACCTTTTACATGAACCACCAGAGATCTACATGCAACAAAAAAGCCACAAAGAAAGCTGTAATTGCTTTCTTTTACGTGCTTTCCATAAGTGAATGAATGAAACCCCCTGATGGGGTGAGCACTGAGCTCTGGATCACTGCATCATCCCAAACGAGAGCCTGGGGTGAAGGTCATCGGATCACCATTTCAGGCACGCCACCACCGAACAAGCCCGTGCTTGTGTTCAATCACTGGGGTGGTGGACACCAACAACAGCAGTAATGAAACACAAGGCCTGTCTTCAGGTGACTAGGAGACTAGCAGAGTGTCTTTCCTTCAGTGAACACCTTTACAGAGACGTCCAAGCATGACCGCGTGACCACAAGCATGACGTGAACGTGCCAAGTCTGTCCTTTACCAGAAACATGACGCAAACGTGACAGGTCCGTCCTTCAACACTAGCATGGCGCTAACGTGACAGCTCCGCCCTTCAACACTAGCATGTAGCTAACATGACAGCTCCGTCCTTCAACACTAGCATGACGCTAACGTGACAGGTCCATCCTTCAACACTAGCATGGCGCTAACGTGACGGCTCTGCCCTTCAACACTAGCATGACGCTAACATGACGGCTCCGCCCTTCAACACTAGCATGGCGCTAACGTGACAGCTCCGCCCTTCAACACTAGCATGGCGCTAACGTGACAGCTCCGCCCTTCAACACTAGCATGACGCTAACGTGACGGCTCCGCCCTTCAACACTAGCATGACGCTAACGTGACGGCTCCGTCCTTCAACACTAGCATGGCGCTAACGTGAAGGCTCCGCCCTTCAACACTAGCATGATGCTAACGTGACGGCTCTGCCCTTCAACACTAGCATGGCGCTAACGTGACGGCTCCGTCCTTCAACACTAGCATGGCGCTAACGTGACGGCTCCGTCCTTCAACACTAGCATGACGCTAACGTGACGGCTCCGTCCTTCAACACTAGCATGGCGCTAACGTGACAGGTCCGTCCTTCAGCCGTGGCAGGACCAGAATGAACATCTCCGAAGGCCACAGCTATCAGATCAAACCTTCATGTTAGCATGACAACCCCCCCCCCCCATACAATTTATTGCACACTCCGCTAATGGCACTCACTGCATTAAAGATGTAGGGGTGTGTGTGTGCGCGCGTGTGTCTGTGTGAATTAGTGTGTGTGTGTGTGTGCAGGTGTGTGTGCATCCAAGAACTAGAGAGAAAAAACTGTTTTTTTTTTTTTCTGTTTTACCCCCACACGAAGGCTCCACTTCATCACAAACTTCATGAAGCTTGTGATTAAATAAAACAAGGCTCCTAAAATCTGATTCTACATTAATATCCATGGAGTTATTAAACTGATAAAAATTTTGCTATTAAACCAAATACAGTTAATAAAATACGCAGAAAGTCACATTCAAATAAATCGTTTTTACAAATCAGAACAGGTCACTCACGAAACAGGTCAAATTTTAGCTCGTCACATTGTAAAGACACTATATAAAAATATATGTAAAAGACTAAGCTTATTCCCAAGAGTGTGTCCATGAATTTATGAAAATACCAGTCGTGATTTTCTAAATGTCATGTGGCTCCCAACACACGGACACATCCCTCGTAACCATTCCCCCGGACGGCCCGGTTGATCTGGGCTTAGTGGCACGCTCCCGTCCCATTAGCCTGGTTCAAAGCTGCCATTACCTAAACAGGGTGATGGAAGACCTGGCTTTAAATGTGTTCACCCATGTAACTCATTGCGTATAAGGGCTGATTAAAGAATAATTCACTTTTATTGTTTACTTACCTATAAAATGCTCCATTGGTTACAAGTCAGAGATGGATTAGATTTAAAAACAATGCATAAAAGACCATGAAATGTAACAGCAAAGAACATTTTCCCCGAGATTCGAATGTGGCGGGATTGACGATCACAGGCAAGAGAAATCTGAGAATAAAGAAACTAGCCTTCTGGTAGGTGATGGGGAAATGCAGATCAGAGTGAAATTCCATATACAGAATCCAAGATTCCGATTGAAGTCATGATTCATATCATTTTAAATGAAACCTTCCAGAAAAAAGATGTGGAAAAAATGCACAAACTGGTTTCAAACACAGACGGCTTCAGAATAAAGGTGGCTAATCGTTAATCTGATCGTGGCAAATGGATCGCAAAGAAAGGACGTGACGTACCGTCTTACGATTAAACATAAAAGCAACGCACCCTGCTGCACAGAGATGAACAAACCCTTTGAGAAGCAGAGTCAGGGTTGGGAGATGAATCCCTGGCCACTGATGTATGGACTGATTACATCTTAGCAGCCAGTGCCCAAAGGCAACATATCAGTTAATGTAGCAGTGCGGGGCAAATCCCTGGTCAGATGGTCACAGATCAGCCCGGCTTTGGTGACTGACCTGCTTAAATGCACCTGATTCAACTCATCAATCAACTGTCAGGCCCAGCCCGTTGGTCTGAGCAGTGCACTCACCAAACTTTACAGGACTTTGGCCTTCCAGGACCAGATTTTGACACCCCTGTGCTTGAGGTTTGAATATAAATACGTATTAATGCATAATCAAGAGAAGATGACTGGGTACCTGGCCAGGTAGGAGTCCACTCGGATCCTGTAAGATTAGGCTGTAGGCCCTTCAATCCACTGCAGATGTTTGCAACTGTAGTGGACAGCCTCTTAGTTAATCAGTGTTGGTCCCCATCCAAACATTCACACCTAAGGCTAACCAAAAACTGTACCTGAAATGACCAATTACCAACCATCCCACGAAGACAGGAGTGAAACAGACAGAGCCAAGCAAGCAGGACATTAAAACCCAGCCTACCTTACTGAGCCAAAAACACATTCCAGGATGCATGAGAACCTAATTAAAGCTGCTGTTTAAAGCACAACCTCCCTCTCCTTCCTTCTCTCTCTCTCTCTCTCTCTCTCTCTCTCTCTCTCTCTCTCTCTCTCTCTCTCTCTCTCTCTCTCTCTCTCTCTCTCTCTCTCTCTCTCTCTCTCTCTCTCTCTCTCTCTCTCTCTCTCTCTCTCTCTCTCTCTCTCTCTCTCTCTCTCTCTCTCTCTCAGCAGTTTCAGAACAATTAAGAGTGAGTGTTGCCACCACAGTAATGCAATCTGTGCAAAGCAACTGCCGTCAGACACCCCACCCTCCACCATGAATGAAGTCTCTGTTGGAACTGGACCTATTTAAAAAAAAACTGGACTTAAAAGGTTCTGTGTTATTTCACGGTTGTAGACAAAGTTTCATTGATTTGGTCTAGGTGTTTTGGAGCAGTTTTATTTTCTAGTGGTGCTTGTGTTTAAATAGTTAATTTCTTTAGAGGAAATACATTTTTTGACTATAAATTCAGCACCAAGAGCAACAGCTGATGGAGATATTCACGCTATTACAGCTTTTAAAGTACAGCTTTTATTAAAGTTGTCACGTTCAATGTGCACTCTAACCTCTAACCTTCATGACCCAAGCTGGAACAAAACCATGTAGCACCATTCTGCAGTTGGGGAATTTAAAAACCTTAAATTTAGGCGGGCGGCATGGCGGTTAGCACCATCGCCTCACAGCAAGGCGGTCTGGGTTCGATTCTCGGTCTGGGCTGCTCTGTGTGGAGTTTGCATGTTCTCCCTGTTTCTCTGGTTTCCTCCCACAGTCCAAAGACGTGCATGGTAGGTTGATTGATCACTCTAAATTACCCATAGTTGTGAGTGTGTGTGTGTGTGTGTGTGTGTGTGTTGGCCATGTGGTGGACTGGCGACCTGCCCATGGTGTACCTGCCTTGGCCCGGAGATGCTGGGATTGGCTCCAGCCCCCCCGTGACCCCGACTAGCGGGATTAAGCGGATTGGATAATGAATGAATAAATTTAGGTGAATTTAACAAACCTTACATTTAACCTTCAACGCAAGAGTCGATATAAGTCATTCAGCCTGAGTCCAGAACAGCCCCTAAAAATGTCAGTGATCAAAGTCAACAGTAGTGACCCTAACAGAAGAGTGTTCACGGGTAACAACAGTAGAGTGACCCTAACAGAAGAGTGTTCATGGGTAAAGACAGTAAAGTGACCCTAACAGAAGAGTGTTCATGGGTAACAACAGTAGAGTGACCCTAACAGAAGAGTGTTCACGGGTAACAGTAGAGTGACCCTAACAGAAGAGTGTTCATGGGTAACGACAGTAGAGTGACCCTAACAGAAGAGTGTTCATGGGTAACAACAGTAGAGTGACCCTAACAGAAGAGTGTTCACGGGAAACAACAGTAGAGTGACCCTAACAGAAGAGTGTTCATGGGTAACAACAGTAGAGTGACCCTAACAGGAGAGTGTTCATGGGTAACAACAGTAAAGTGACCCTAACAGAAGAGTGTTCACGGGTAACAGTAGAGTGACCCTAACAGAAGAGTGTTCATGGGTAACAACAGTAAAGTGACCCTAACAGAAGAGTGTTCACGGGTAACAACAGTAGTGACCCTAACAGAAGAGTGTTCACGGGTAACAACAGTAGAGTGACCCTAACAGAAGAGTGTTCATGGGTAACAACAGTAGTGACCCTAACAGAAGAGTGTTCACGGGTAACAACAGTAAAGTGACCCTAACAGAAGAGTGTTCACGGGTAACAACAGTAGTGACCCTAACAGAAGAGTGTTCACGGGTAACAACAGTAGAGTGACCCTAACAGAAGAGTGTTCACGGGTAACAACAGTAGAGTGACCCTAACAGAAGAGTGTTCATGGGTAACAACAGTAGAGTGACCCTAACAGAAGAGTGTTCACGGGTAACAACAGTAGTGACCCTAACAGAAGAGTGTTCACGGGTAACAACAGTAGAGTGACCCTAACAGAAGAGTGTTCATGGGTAACAACAGTAGAGTGACCCTAACAGAAGAGTGTTCACGGGTAACAACAGTAGTGACCCTAACAGAAGAGTGTTCACGGGTAACAACAGTAGAGTGACCCTAACAGAAGAGTGTTCTGTGAAATCTGAGAATAAAGAAACTAGCCTTCTGGTAGGTGATGGGGAAATGCAGATCAGAGTGAAATTCCATATACAGAATTCAAGATTCCGATTGAAGTCATGTTTCATATCATTTTAAATGAAACCTTCCAGAAAAAAGATGTGGAAAAAATGCACAAACTGGTTTCAAACACAGACGGCTTCAGAATAAAGGCGGCTAATCGTTAATCTGATCGTGGCAAACGGATCGCAAAGAAAGGACGTGACGTACCGTCTTGCGATTAAACATAAAAGCAACGCACCCTGCTGCACAGAGATGAACAAACCCTTTGAGAAGCAGAGTCAGGGTTGGGAGATGAATCCCTGGCCACTGATGTATGGACTGATTACATCTTAGCAGCCAGTGCCCAAAGGCAACATATCAGTTAATGTAGCAGTGCGGGGCAAATCCCTGGTCAGATGGTCACAGATCAGCCCGGCTTTGGTGACTGACCTGCTTAAATGCACCTGATTCAACTCATCAATCAACTGTCAGGCCCAGCACGTTGGTCTGAGCAGTGCACTCAAACTTTACAGGACTTCTGTTCATGGGTAACAACAGTAGAGTGACCCTAACAGAAGAGTGTTCACGGCTAACAACAGTAGAGTGACCCTAACAGAAGAGCGTTCATAACTCTTTGAAAACTAGGTGTTAATAATAGGATCCCACAGAGTACAATACGAAACTAGTTTCGATTTAGTCAATCCATCAGAACGTCAACTGAATCCCATATGCAGACAATTAATTTGCTTTAAAAGATTTTACAGTGATGTTAACAAAGGATTGACATTCAAAAGAGACCATCAATCGAGGAGTTCAGAAAACTGCAGAATTGTTCAGCCTAAAGCTCATTTAGTCTTCAGCACAAACGAACCATTTCATTAAGTCTAATGTGGGTTGTGATGATTTTCTATTTTAATATAGCCAGTGTAATCCAAGCGTAACACTTCTGTAGGGGTATGCTTACAGTATACAAAGATTACATAGTATAAGATCTATATGTGCCGAAAACCGTAAGCGTGTTAAGGGCAGCATATATGACAAATGTTATTGTATATGAAAGGAAACCCAATTATGTTTCATAACATAAATCCAGGGTCGTGAATTAAATATTACATTAAATATAATATTATTAGACTATCGAGGACTATTATTATTATTATTATTATTTAGATTTATCTATTATTGATAGTGGAGAAAAGCAAGTGTATTGTGAAATAATGCTTTGAATTAGAAGAAATTGAATGTGTCACTGAATGTGGTCTTTGAAGTATTTAATACAATATTATGAAGTAATGTACAACGACATATAGCAGACATAGATTCATAATATTAAGCTGGTGAAAATACATATTTTTAAAGTGTCTAGTTAAAATGGTGGTTGACTGCTTAATACTTTTGGTAGCAGACCAAATACAGTAGAGACACGGTTGTGTATAAAAACATCCAGCAGCACCACGCTCAATCACCCGGCCTGACCACGCAAGTGTTTCTTCAGTAGAGCAATTACAGTCCCAATCCCTTCTGATGTCTTGTCAACAGACTGGGCTCTCATTACACAATCTCTGTCCACCATGTGGTATAGACATACACACACATACCTGCGGTATACGCACTACACACATACCTGTAAACACTGGTGTAAATAAATAAAATAACTATAGATAAATAAATAAATAAAATGTTATATAATAAATATATAAAATAACATTCACTTTCCAAGGAGGAAAAACCAGATCCACTTAAAAGTAGCACAAAACCCAAAGAAACTTCCTTAGAGGGAGGCAGCACTCTCTCTACCTGTTGATGTTGTTGTGTCTATGAATGCCACAGAGAAGACCGTGCTAAAACAGCTTTAGAAGGGAAGTCTGGATGTAGGCCATGGGATTATATAGAGGGGAGGAGATGTACGTTTGGCAGAAGAAGTTAGCAAGACCTGCTGACGTGGCTTAGAGCAGTTCTAAGAGAGTCAGCCGAGACGGCTAAAGAATTGGACAACAGTCCAGATTCTCCATCTGCAGCAGAGGGGTGGAGATTCTCCATCTGCAGCAGAGGGGTGGAGATTCTCCATCTGCAGCAGAGGGGTGGAGATTCTCCATCTGATGCAGAGGGGTGGAGATTCTCCATCTGATGCAGAGGGGTGGAGATTCTCCATCTGCAGCAGAGGGGTGGAGATTCTCCATCTGCAGCAGAGGGGTGGAGATTCTCCATCAGGCCTGAGACTGATCCTGAGGTTTCCTCCATTCCACTACACGCACACTGAACCATTTAAACAGTGCTCTATGTAATCCCACACTGCACACACACTGAACCATTTAAACAGTGCTCTATGTAATCCCACACTGCACACACACTGAACCATTTAAACAGTGCTCTATGTAATCCCACACTGCACACACACTGAACCATTTAAACAGTGCTCTATGTAATCCCACACTGCACACACACTGAACCATTTAAACAGTGCTCTATGTAATCCCACACTGCACACACACTGAACCATTTAAACAGTGCTCTATGTAATCCCACACTGCACACACACTGAACCATTTAAACAGTGCTCTATGTAATCCCACACTGCACACACACTGAACCATTTAAACAGTGCTCTATGTAATCCCACACTGCACACACACTGAACCATTTAAACAGTGCTCTATGTAATCCCACACTGCACACACACTGAAGCATTTAAACAGTGCTCTATGTAATCCCACACTGCTCACACACACACTGTAAGAGATCAAACAGCTGATGCACTTCAGCGTGTATGCTGCAGTGAGGTAGAGGTAGAGGTGACCACACACACCCACATATGGGAACCAGTGGGGTCCTTAAAAAAGAAACAAATACAATTAAAATCTGCAGTCTAACCTTCCACAATCTGTCACCATAACGACCATGCCACTGACGCAAACACACAAATATGCACACAAATATCAAAAATGCTGATAACATCAAAAGACTTTAAGGACACAGTGGCCACAACCTGAGACACACAACCAGCTTTATCTCCCTTATGCTCTCTCTCTTTCTCTCTCTCTCCCTCTCTCTCTCTCACACACACACACACACACCCTTTGAACATAAATGGCAAGAATGACAGACCGCCCACTCTAAATGAGCCATGACATCACTTCTCACCCAGCAGGAGGGTAATAAGACATGACAGCCATGTCATCTCTGCACTAAACTCCATGAAGCATGTTCTCACACACACACACACACACACTAAACTTCATCAAGCATGCTCTCACACACATGCACGCACACACACACACACACAGACACACACACATTAAACTCCATCAAGCATGCTCTCACATACATGCACGCATATACACATGTGCACAAACACACACATGCACTAAACTCCATGTTTTCACATACACATGCCCACTCACTGTCACACACACATATACTATTGGTAGAGTATTGGTAGGAGTATTGGTATTGGTAGACTATTGGTAGAGTACTGCTAGACTATTTGTAGAGTATTGGTAGGAGTATTGGTAGACTATTGGTAGGAGCCTCTGTATTGGTAGACTACTGGTAGAGTATTGGTAGGAGTATTGGTACTGGTAGACTATTGGTAGGAGTATTGGTACTGGTAGACTATTGGTAGAGTACTGCTAGACTATTTGCAGAGTATTGGTATCTCTAGACTAGTGGTAGGAGTACTGGTGTCACTAGACTAGTGGTAGGAGTATTGGTGTCGCTAGACTAGTGGTAGGAGTACTGGTGTCACTAGACTAGTGGTAGGAGTACTGGTGTCACTAGACTAGTGGTAGGAGTATTGGTGTCACTAGACTAGTGGTAGGAGTACTGGTGTCACTAGACTAGTGGTAGGAGTACTGGTGTCGCTAGACTAGTGGTAGGAGTACTGGTGTCGCTAGACTAGTGGTAGGAGTACTGGTGTCGCTAGACTAGTGGTAGGAGTACTGGTGTCGCTAGACTAGTGGTAGGAGTACTGGTGTCGCTAGACTAGTGGTAGGAGTACTGGTGTCGCTAGACTAGTGGTAGGAGTACTGGTGTCGTTAGACTAGTGGTAGGAGTACTGGTGTCGCTAGACTAGTGGTAGGAGTACTGGTGTCACTAGACTAGTGGTAGGAGTACTGGTGTCGCTAGACTAGTGGTAGGAGTACTGGTGTCGCTAGACTAGTGGTAGGAGTACTGGTGTCGCTAGACTAGTGGTAGGAGTACTGGTGTCGTTAGACTAGTGGTAGGAGTACTGGTGTTGGTAGAGTAGTGGTATCGGTAGACTAGTGGTATCGGTAGACTAGTGGTATCGGTAGACTAGTGGTATCTGTAAACTAGCGGTAGGGTTATATTGTGGCAGGGTTGTTCGATCCGGAGTACATTAACTAGAGAACCCCTGTGCAGTGCTGTACGTTTGAACAGAGAAGTGTTTTGTGCAGTGTGTGTGTGTGTGTGTTTCTTGCCTTTGTCCATGCAGCTCTTTGCTAGGCTAAAAAGCTGGGGAGATCTTTCCTCCAAAATCTGCTGATGCAAAGCAGTGTATCTCAACGTCCACCAGGGCAGCAGCTAAACACAAACATACATGTGCACACACAGAAAAAGAGAGAGAGAGAGGGGGGGGGGGGGTATGTTAGCACAGAAAACACCCTTCTGAGTATGAATGCGTATGAATGGGTAGAATTCCTTTTTAAAACAACATACATATAATACATACATAGAAAAATTGACAGTAAGCAGCAATACATATATGTTCCCCTATTGAAAATGAAAACACAAACACACACACACACACACACACACAAAAACACACAGTAGTGCCCCTTGGTCAAATAGAAAGATATTCATCAAAAGTGAAGCTTAATCTGTATTCATCTCACAAGCGCACGCATGCATACACACCACCACTACCACCACCACCCCCACCCACACCACCTCAACTCTGCATGCAGACGTGATGCAGGTCTCCACATTTATTAGTGGAAATGTGATCAAGATAAAGGGGGTAAATTCTGGGGGAGGGGCGCCACTCCCAAACTCTTCCAAGTAGTAAATAAAGTCATCTACATTATCTGGAAACATCAGAGGACATGCCTCTGTGTGTGTGTGTGTGTGTGTGTGTGTGTGTGTGTGTGTGAGAGAGAGAGAGAATGTGTGTGTGTTACCTAACCACCAGAAACAACTGAATCCCCTTGACAGCTGCTTGCATTTGCAATGAGGTGAACAAATATTAGTTCTGGTGGGTGACTGACGATGTCTGCTCACACCCGCACACACACTTGCCCACACTCACACACACACACACCTGCCCACACACACACACCTGCCCACATATGCGCACGCACGCGCGCACACACACACACGCCTGCTCACATGCCTGCTGAGAACAGGAAGGTCTGGTGTTCAGTCTGAGAACAGGACGGTCTGGTGTTCAGTCTGAGAACAGGAAGGTCTGGTGTTCAGTCTGAGAACAGGAAGGTCTGGTGTTCAGTCTGAGAACAGGAAGGTCTGGTGTTCAGTCTGAGAACAGGAAGGTCTGGTGTTCAGTCTGAGAACAGGAAGGTCTGGTGTTCAGTCTGAGAACAGGAAGGTCTGGTGTTCAGTCTGAGAACAGGAAGGTCTGGTGTTCAGTTTGAGAACAGGAAGGTCTGGTGTTCAGTCTGAGAACAGGAAGGTCTGGTGTTCAGTCTGAGCTTTGGGTGCCGTTACTGCTCCATCAGGCAGAGCCAAACAACAGCAGCAGAAAACCCAATGCACCATTACATCACATTATTCCTTATGAGAATTCAAATAATTACGCCAATATTGCTTTGAGAGAGAGAGAGAGAGAGAGAGAGAGAGAGAGAGAGAGAGAGAGAGAGAGAGAGAGAGTGTGTGTGTGTGTTATGAGCAGTGTTGGGAATAAAAAAGTAATTAGTTATAGTTACTCTCTACTTGTTCAAAAAGGTAACTGAGTTAGTAACTGAATTACTCTATAATAAAAGTAACTTGTTACCAGGGAAAGTAACTATTTGCATTACAGTTAAAAAAGAGTTATATGCCAATGAATAAGGATTTTTTTGAAAAAGCAGTTTTCACAGTCAGTTGAAATGAGTAGATAAGAAAGGTGTTTAACTTTTGATATTTATTGCACATCCATAGACCAGTGCAGGACAAAATCCTTTAAAATCCCAAATCTTTGTTTAAAAAAAAAAAAAAGCAAAAGTAAACAGTTACACTATATAAAGTGCATTTACATCTATCAAATTAAATTAAATTCTCTCAACCTGAGACAACTGGTTTGTTCACAATAGAAGTAAACTTAACAATAAAACCTCTATTCTTAATTAAATAAATCAAATACCCAGTCTGGTAGACATTCAGGAACTTCAAGTTTTTTTCTTAAATAATGTTTATATCACCACCTTGAAAATGATCATTTTTCTTCGGCTTGCTCCTGACTCGCCATTTCTGCCTCTTCTCC
This sequence comes from Brachyhypopomus gauderio, assembly GCF_052324685.1. Taxonomy (NCBI): domain Eukaryota; kingdom Metazoa; phylum Chordata; class Actinopteri; order Gymnotiformes; family Hypopomidae; genus Brachyhypopomus; species Brachyhypopomus gauderio. Next base: position 29,737 of record NW_027507367.1, read on the forward strand.
GTTTGTGTCGTGTGCTTCGGCACGCGTGTAAAAACACTGGCTCTGATTGGCTACCATAACGTTGCCTTAGCCAATCGCTTACTGACTTGTTAAGTTAAACAGGTGTTACACCGAGAACTGTGACCTATCGAGATCTGTTACTCCTCACTAGCCTGGGCAGTGGTTCGCTCGCAATACTGTTAGTATATCAATATATAGTAACGCACCGCTTTTAATGACCAGTAACGTCAACGGCGTTGTAACAGGAAAAGTAATTAATTATATTATCCCGTTACTGACAAAATGACGCAGTTACTGCCGTTATTTTTAACGGCGTTATTCGCAACACTGGTTATGAGTCCCAGTCCTCCCACTGACACCAGCACAATCCGAACCAGTGGTGATAGTGACTCTCTGAACGGCCCCTCTGGCCTCTGGAGTCTCAGCATGTCTGTCAGCACAAACACACCAATGAGTTCAGCACCCTGTCACACTGTGTGCACTACTGTCACGGACCAAGACCAAATACCAGTAGTGATACCAGTGATTGACACCTTGACTGACCAATGAAAATGCCCCCTGTGAGACCTAGAGAACATAAAAAGCATTAGAATACATTATAATATGGTTTAGGTTGTTTTGCCTGACAGAATGTAATGAACAGAGAGCAGAGCAGAGTGAACGGATGCAGGGTGAGCAGAGTGTGAATGGCTACAGGGTGCACACTAGGGTGCTTTCAATGTCCCGGTTTCACACTTGGTTATGATCTATGATTGAACACCACAGCCTTTTTTTAAATACCTTGTAAAACACAGTGTTGTGAAACGATGCACATTTATTTATGCATGTGTACACAATATTTTTAGACTAGGTGATATAATATAAACACGTATTGCAATCCCTAAGCCCCGCCCCCACGGCTAGCTCCGCCTCCACTAGAATGAGCTGTGGGGGTGTGAGGGGTGGAGAGTGGGGCGTTAATTACACCCAGGGGCTCCAAAATCTGCTGAACAGTCCTGCTACAACCTCTACATAAGCAGCACACACACACACACACACACAAACGGAGGTTGACAGTTCCGCAATGAAACGACTATAAAGAGAAAACACAAACACACACACACACACACACACACACACTCCCAGTGACACACACTCACATAACCTCTACCATGGGGAAGGGTTTCCAGTCAGAGCTTTTTATTATGTATTCTGTAACAGTTTATGAAACAAACAACAAAAGATTCATTCTCTGGTTTTTTTGGTGATCAGAAAACTAGCTCACAACTACACACACACACACACACACACACACACACACACACACACTCACCTGCAGGTGTTCCAGCTTCGTGGCACAGTTGACCAGCAGCACTCTGGCCACAAGCAGCAGGAAGGGGTTCAACACCAGACTGTACACACACTCCCCATCCAGCAGGAGATGGGACAACACAGCTGAGGTCAGCGCTCCGTCCTGCGGGCACAGGGACACCCGGTTAACACACACACACGCGCACACACACACACACACACACACACACACACACACACACACACACACACACACACACACACACACACACAGAGTAATTTGCGACAGCACTTTATGGTCCATACACCCAGGAGAATCCCCTGGCTCATCTCCAGCACCTCCCAGTCTCTAGAAGCAGCTTCGTGTGTAAAATGAAAAGGTCTTCAGTACAAGACAGATAAATCAAACACAGAAAGCTGTGAGACAGCAGAATGTGTTTATCCTGGGGTTTATAGAGATACACACACACAGCGTTCAGCACACGTGAGCTAGGGATCCCCGGGGTATCAGGAAGGCATCTTCTCTGCATCACTGGGGGCCCTGAGAGGTTTCATTAGTGTGAGGCCCTCCCTCACGCCTCTATATGGCCTCATTATACAGAGCAAAGACCCGCACGGCCTCACCAACACTCTCCATACATCACAGAGCTAGTGAAGAGTGCGTCTCACACACACACACACACATATGCACACAAACATGCACACACACGTATGAACACGCACGCATGCACACGCACACACACGCATGCATACACGTGCACACACACACACACGCATGTATGCGCACACACACACACACACATTCCAATAGTGGATATACCCGAGAGCGAGAGCTATTGTAAGAGCAATAAGACTGCTCTATCCACTCAAGAGCAGACAGTACTGGAAGGGAATGCAAGACTGGTGACCCATTACAAACCCTGACGTCCTTCATCAATAGTCAGTCAGTGAGCACTACTAACCCACCATCACTACTAACCCACCATCACTAACTCACCCACCATCACTACTAACCCACCATCACTACTAACCCACCATCACTAACTCACCCACCATCACTACTAACCCACCATCACTACTAACCCACCATCACTACTAACCCACCATCACTAACTCACCCACCATCACTACAGCATTACTAACCCACCATCACTACTAACCCACCATCACTACTAACCCACCATCACTACTGCACTACTAACCCACCGTCACTACTAACCCACCGTCACTACTAACCCACCGTCACTACTGCATTACTAACCCACCGTCACTACTAACCCACCATCACTACAGCATTACTAACCCACCATCACTCCTAACTCACCACCACTACTAACCCACCATCACTACTGCACTACTAACCCACCATCACTACTAACCCACCATCACTACTAACCCACCGTCACTACTAACCCACCGTCACTACTAACCCACCGTCACTGCATTACTAACCCACCATCAATACTAACCCACC
>NW_027507367.1:42500-45168 GCF_052324685.1 Brachyhypopomus gauderio
AGCGAAACCGCACACTTACCCGAACACACCACAGCGCGAGACCAACTCGTGCCGGTCGCGCGCCTGCACCGGTTCCGCCCGTTCACGGACACGTCCGCACACAGCCGGTCCGGTGCCGTGGGGCGCCGCAGCCCGCTACACCCCCATTAATGCCGCAACAGCCCGCTGTGCACCGCCAACGTGAGGGCACGTGCGGGACTATCGTGCACGTGCGGGACTATCGTGCAGACTCCAGACAGGTGACGGGGTTTCTCCAGCGCTGTGCAGAGATCCCGTCCTGGTGAAACTCTGGACCCGGTGGAGTGTGTGTGCACCACGCGCACATATAGAGGCGCGTGCACCAAACACACACACACACACACACACACACACACACACACACACACACACACACACACACCACTGTACCCGAACATCATACAGACCACACGAGGACCTGATGAAGACCACACGACTCTCACGGCTCGGGTTCCGGGTGTATCTGCGGAGAAGACACTCGCCTGCGGTACCGAACACGTCCCGCTGCCCGTCCGAGATCTCCGTCTCCGACACGAACCCTCTCAGGACCACCAGCTCCGTGTTCCGCATCGCTCTCGGTTCCGCGTCTTCAGTTACACGAGTCAGATTCCGCTCGAGGCTGCCACAGTTTAGGGATACTTCACAATATCTTCCGTCTGTATTGCTGGTGTTCGGTTCGGCTCGGTTTCATTTGTTTATTTCTGCCCATGTGCCACAAGTGTCATCAGTGAGCGGCCATGACACATTCGCAGTGCATTATGGGAAATTCAGTGACGCGGATTCAGATGTGTAGTGAAGCTATCTGAACAAAAACAATACATACATTAAAGAAATGATATATATGTATGTATAAAGAAATTATATATATATATATATATATATATATATATATATATATATATATATATATATATATATATATATATATATATATTCACCTGCCAATTTATTAGGCACAGTGATGGCTTAGTTACCTTGAGAAAGTAATATGATTACTGATTACTGATTACTCCTTTTAAAAGTAACTTAGTTACGTTACATATTACTTGATTTTAAAAACAACTACATTAGATTACAAGTTACTTTAGTAGTTACATTCAGCAGCAAAATGAGTTTTTCCAAATACTCATTTTATTGGAAGTGCATTTTTAACATCAACAATGTATCTCCTGACATTACCTTTGTGTTGCTGCGCGGTATTATTTGTAAATATGTTTGTAAATGTAATACAAGCGAACTGTTCAGTCAGACAGCTATTTGTGAAACTAAATACCATTACAATTTCAAGCATTTTAAAGTAGGCTACGTTAGCCTAAATTCCAGCACTTATCAAACCTGAAACACAAAGCAACATTAGAATTCTTCAGGTAAATGTTGCTTCCCCTGTTTTTGAGGGGTGTTTCTTTATACTACCACATATCGTTACGGAGAACACTGCAAAAAAAATGACTTGTAAAACGTGCTCGCGCTCTCACAGGGTCGCGCGCAGCGTGCGGAGTCGAGCGCTACGGTCAGAGGCAAAAATAGAACTGACCAAGAAGAAAGCAAATATATATATTTTCCTAAGGAAAATAAAAAATAGTAACACACAGTTACTTGGATAAGTAACTTTAATCTGATTACTGGACTGGAAACAGTAACTTGTTATAGTACTCGTTATGTTACTGAAAATAAGTAGTAAGATTAGAGTAAGGCGTTATTAAGTAACGCGTTACTGACATCACTGATTAGGTACATCTTGCTAGTACCGGGTTGGACCCCCTTTTGCCTTCAGAACTGCCTTAATCCTTCGTGGCATAGATTCAACAACGTACTGGAAACATTGGTGCTCTATTGGATTGAGATCTGGTGACTGTGGAGGCCATTTGAGTGCAGTGAACTCATTGTCGTGTTCAAGAAACCAGTCTGAGATCATTTGCGCTTTATGACAGGGCGCGTTATCCTGCTGGAAGTAGCCATCAGAAGATTGGTACACTGTGATCATAAAGGGATGGACATGGTCAGCAACAATACTCAGGTAGACTGTGGCATTGACACGATGCTCAATTGGTACTAATGGGCCCAAAGTGTGCCAGGAAAATATCCCCCACACCATTGTACCACCACCACCAGCCTGAACCGTTGATACAAGGCAGGATGGATCCATGCTTTCATGTTGTTGATGCCAAATTCTGACCCTACCATCTGAATGTTGCAGCAGAAATCGAGACTCATCAGACCAGGCAACGTTTTTCCAATCTTCTATTGTCCAATTTTGGTGAGCCTGTGCGAACTGTAGCCTCAGTTTCCTGTTCTTAGCTGACAGGAGTGGTCTTCTTCCTGGTGTGGTCTTCTGCTGCTGTAGCCCATCCACCTCAAGGTTCGACGTGTTGTGTGTTCAGAGATGCTCTTCTGCATGCCTCGGTTGTATCCTTCCTTAATCCTGATGGTCCGATAGTGTTCAACAAACCGATTGTTTCTCCAATGTAATGCTGTTTACGTCTCTTGCAATTGACACAATAGTCCTGCTGTGGTGCATGAGGATGAATTAATGATAACAATTGATCCTTTTGTGGCAGTTGTTTTAGTGGTTGTGTTAATAAATTTACATGTGGCACATCTAGAATATTCGGAGTCAGGACTTGAGTTTTTCCAAGCCTTGGAATGGGAA
>NW_027507368.1:0-5000 GCF_052324685.1 Brachyhypopomus gauderio
GTATAAGGTATAACTCAGGAAGGGAAATAGACTAATTTCCAACAAAAACCTCATGCTACTGGTATATTTAAGGACTCTGTGCATTGCCTGATATGACACTTCAGAGTCAATTTACACCTATTTCTAAGCAAGATAGAAAAAAAAACTGACAATTTTTCTTGATCCTGGGGATGTACCCGAGCTAAAGAGCATGTTTTTCGGACACTTTTATGCTTTTTTCCCTTAAAGCCACCACCTGGCAATGTTATAGCATTGGACTCTGTGCATTTCCTGAAGAAAATATCTTGTGTATGGTCTAACAAAGTAAGGGACATAGACTAATTCACTCATAAAACTCCATGCTTCTGGTATATTTAGGGACTTTGTGCAATTTCTGACTTGAAAACCTCCACATGATGTTGGTATAATAACTTTACCTCATGCCCAGATGAGTGCACCTTCATCGGACACTTCAACTAGGCTGAGGTGTCTGGAGGGTCCACCCAGTGGCACGTACATATGGTATAACAGAAAAAAAACGATGGAGTACCGGTGTAGACATCTTGTGGACTTTAAGAGTCAATGCGCCTTCCAAATAAGATTAAACTGTGCACTTTTTTTCTAACAGCATTTAACCATGGTATAATTTAAACTAAACTCTCCTCTTTTATTCTAAGTTCATTTGGCCATGGTATATTTTATTTAAAATGGCCTTTTTTACTCAAAGTGTCTTTTCTACTGGTATATTTAATTTAAAAAGGCCTCTATTTTATTCTAAGTGTCTATGCCTCTGGTATATTTAATTTAAAAAGGCCTCTTTTTTATTCTAAGTGTCTATGCCTCTGGTATATTTAATTTAAAAAGGCCTCTTTTTTATTCTAAGTGTCTATGCCTCTGGTATATTTAATTTAAAAAGGCCTCTATTTTATTCTAAGTGTCTATGCCTCTGGTATATTTAATTTAAAAAGGCCTCTTTTTTATTCTAAGTGTCTATGCCTCTGGTATATTTAATTTAAAAAGGCCTCTATTTTATTCTAAGTGTCTATGCCTCTGGTATATTTAATTTAAAAAGGCCTCTATTTTATTCTAAGTGTCTATGCCTCTGGTATATTTAATTTAAAAAGGCCTCTTTTTTATTCTAAGTGTCTATGCCTCTGGTATATTTAATTTAAAAGGCCTCTATTTTTTTTCTAAGTGTCTATGCCTCTGGTATATTTTATTTAAAACGGCCTCTATTTTTTTCTAAGTGTCTATGCCTCTGGTATATTTAATTTAAAAAGGCCTCTATTTTTTTTCTAAGTGTCTATGCCTCTGGTATATTTAATTTAAAAAGGCAATACGGAACACGCAATGCGCAATGTGGAATGTGCCTTTCCCGCCCTCTTGATTAGGGACCAGGTGTGTTCTATTAAGGAAGCTTAATTAGCATCACAGCGGCTTGAAGATGGCAGGCAGACAGACGGTAAGTACCGCATTTCGGGCATTTTAAAACTAAATTAATCATATAAATTATAACTAAATTTGTCTCTTTTTTTTCACTATCTTTGGCAGAAATGTCCAATGTGTAAAGTTAAGTGCACTAGGCTGAAAAAACACTTAAAAACGGTTCATGAAATCGATGACAAGGAGACCGGTTTGATAGCTAGGCTGGCTAGCAATCGTTGTTCAGTACGGCTAGATTGTGAAATCTGTGACAAGAAGTCTTTGGTGAGGTTGGACATGCACTTAAGCTCTACCCATAATGTACACGGTACCCAAAAAATGAAAATGGTAGCCCAGGCGAAGCGACTTTTTATGGGCAAATTGTTAGAGAAATACCGTAAGACCCAGAGTTCAAAAGACAGTGTAGCCTGTGAGACACCCGAGGAAACTGGTGACAGCCAAACTACATTTAACCCAGAGCCGGACACGTCTGAAGGGTCAAACTGTGATGGCCATGCCGTGGAAGAACCGGCATCCAGCCATTCTGAGTACGAGGCGGTGGGTTCACCATCAAGCTCAAGCGATTCTGAGGCCGAAGGCAACACACTTAGGAAGGGGAGGCATTTGATCTTACCCGAAGCTTTGGAAGGAACCAGGTGGAAGTGGCCCTAGACGACTACCAGGCCTTTCACGTACGCTCTAATCCCACAGTGAAAGACTCAGAAAACGGCCAACAAAGAAGGACGCACGCCCTAAAATTCATTCTCCACATGGCCGAAGACACAAGCAAGCACGACTTCCATAGCCTTAAATTCATCCACAACCTGGAGAGACTAAGACAGTGGCCGTCTGCTCTGATCCAAAGCAAGTATAGCCACCCTACGGTACATATCATGCTTATAAACGCTATGTCTTTTATAAAGCACGCACGAGCCTTCCACCTGGACACACTGGGCCTTCAAACACACCAGATCAAACAGATACTCCTTCAAATCAAAAAGCTACTGAAGGATCACACTAGACATATGAGATGCCACCGGCAGGCAGTGAGAAGACTTAAATCAAGTATGTTGACATCCACATGCACATTCTGGAGAAATTACATCCATATGCATATGGTATAACCTTTGACTTATCCACTTACAGAACAACTAAAATCCACCCAGGATTTTGAGAGATTTATGAAGATAGCAGTAGTGGAAATACCCAGGCTCATAGGTGAGTGCCATAATACAGACATATCAAGCCCGCAACAGGTGCACATTTATAGGCATACATGTTTTAAACATGGTGGTTTTATCTTCCAGACCAGATGAGGGAGGAGGCCAGAGACGACACATATTGCCTCTTACAAGGGTATCTGACAGGGTATCTCGGGATGGTAACAGGCCATAGACCTGTGGTTCTTTACAATATGACCAAGGACCAAGTAGACAACGCAGACCAAGATGACAAAGGCCGTTACAGTCGTCTGGGTAAGCCCACATAAGTCCACCTTACCCCCGCCACACACAGTAACATGAGAGGCATGGGTCTTTTGTAACATCCATATTTCCCCAGGTTGATCGACACAAAACGGGACAGGAGATACGGCTCGGCATACCTCGCCCTGATGCCTGAAGAGGCTACATGGTTAAGAGCCATGGCTGACATCCTCTTACTGCTATGGAGACAAAAAGTGCTTGTATGTCTTTCAGAGTCAAGGGAAAAAAATGACCAAAATTACCCACCTCTTTCAAAGGGCATGGAAACATGCAGGCATGGATGGACCTATCGGGTTACCATAATCCGAACATCAGTCAGTAACCAAGTCAGACATCTCAGCACTGAGAACCGCATGTTAGTTTGTAAAAGCATGTGCCATACCATGGAGACTGCAGATCGGTTCTATGCATCTATACCTACCCTGAGTGATGCATTCAGGGTAAGAGAACTCAGAATGCAGGCATTGGATGAACCAATAAAAGGTTGAAAGAGTTATTCGTCTCTGTGTCTATTTAAAAACATCCAGAAAATCATCATTCTGTATAAAATACATTGCCTAAAAAGGTGCACTAAGAGCCGGCCACACACAGTAGGATGAGAGCCCTGGATGATTTAATACATCCAGAAAATCATCATTCTGTATAAAATACATTGCCTAAAAAGGTGCACTAAGAGCCGGCCACACACAGTAGATGAGAGCCCTGGATGATTTAATACATCCAGAAAATCATCATTCTGTATAAAATACATTGCCTAAAAAGGTGCACTAAGAGCCGGCCACACACAGTAGGATGAGAGCCCTGGATGATTTAATACATCCAGAAAATCATCATTCTGTATAAAATACATTGCCTAAAAAGGTGCACTAAGAGCCGGCCACACACAGTAGGATGAGAGCCCTGGATGATTTAATACATCCAGAAAATCATCATTCTGTATAAAATACATTGCCTAAAAAGGTGCACTAAGAGCCGGCCACACACAGTAGGATGAGAGCCCTGGATGATTTAATACATCCAGAAAATCATCATTCTGTATAAAATACATTGCCTAAAAAGGTGCACTAAGAGCCGGGCCACACACAGTAGGATGAGAGCCCCTGGATGATTTAATACATCCAGAAAATCATCATTCTGTATAAAATACATTGCCTAAAAAGGTGCACTAAGAGCCGGCCACACACAGTAGGATGAGAGCCCTGGATGATTTAATACATCCAGAAAATCATCATTCTGTATAAAATACATTGCCTAAAAAGGTGCACTAAGAGCCGGCCACACACAGTAGGATTGAGAGCCCTGGATGATTTAATACATCCAGAAAATCATCATTCTGTATAAAATACATTGCCTAAAAAGGTGCACTAAGAGCCGGCCACACACAGTAGGATGAGAGCCCTGGATGATTTAATACATCCAGAAAATCATCATTCTGTATAAAATACATTGCCTAAAAAGGTGCACTAAGAGCCGGCCACACACAGTAGGATGAGAGCCCTGGATGATTTAATACATCCAGAAAATCATCATTCTGTATAAAATACATTGCCTAAAAAGGTGCACTAAGAGCCGGCCACACACAGTAGGATGAGAGCCCTGGATGATTTAATACATCCAGAAAATCATCATTCTGTATAAAATACATTGCCTAAAAAGGTGCACTAAGAGCCGGCCACACACAGTAGGATGAGAGCCCTGGATGATTTAATACATCCAGAAAATCATCATTCTGTATAAAATACATTGCCTAAAAAAGGTGCACTAAGAGCCGGCCACACACAGTAGGATGAGAGCCCTGGATGATTTAATACATCCAGAAAATCATCATTCTGTATAAAATACATTGCCTAAAAAGGTGCACTAAGAGCCGGCCACACACAGTAGGATGAGGAGCCCTGGATGATTTAATACATCCAGAAAATCATCATTCTGTATAAAATACATTGCCTAAAAAGGTGCACTAAGAGCCGGCCACACACAGTAGGATGAGAGCCCTGGATGATTTAATACATCCAGAAAATCATTATTCTGTATTAAATACATAGCCTAAGAATGTGCACTAAGAGCCGGCCACACACAGTAGGCTTATAGGCCTGAATTTAATTCCTCCAGAAA
>NW_027507368.1:17500-32500 GCF_052324685.1 Brachyhypopomus gauderio
CAAGCAGTGGTTCGAAGGCCTGAGAGACACGGATGTCTTTGACCTCCATCAGCAGGGGTCACTTATCCCTCCCCTTAAGCCGTCAAGGTGCATTAGAGTCGGGCTAGTTCACCTTAACGCACTGCCTTTCTTCTGATCCTTATTATGGTACAATCATATAAGGCCTCAGAAAGCATGCTCCCCTATATACCTGCTGGTAGGTGTTTGCATTACACCGTTAGCGCATTCCTCCAGGGTCGGGGAGATGCCAGACAGCCATGCCCGCCAAGGCAAATCTTCCCTCGGACACACCTCTGAGACTCGATTGCCGAAAGGGCATGGCTGATTCAATAAGTGGTTCGTGGCAAATGGTATAACACCTACCATTCTCAAACACATGGGGGGGGTTTACGGCCTTAGAGCGCACCTAGGTGCTATACCATTGGATCCGGTAAGGCCAGCCGAAACCAGCATCTTCCGGGCTTGCGCATAGCACCCTCCGGATACGCACAGGTCGAAATACATTACGTGAGGATGGAGGTAGGACGACCTCCATAAGGGGGAGCATCACGCCTCCACCCTTGCCCAGGCGTGGGGCACTTTGCTCGGGCACAGCCCGTGTCATTTAAAGGCCTGGATCTTTTCAGACCTCCGGGGGGGGCCTCACTCCCCCCCTACTTTGCTCAGAGGGAGCCTCTTACTCGGATAAAGTGATATAGTGTCTGCCATTGCAGGCCTGGATCATCTGTGACTTCCAGGGAGAGGCCTCTCAACTCCTCTCTTAAGCCGAAGCGTGCACTTTAAACGGATAAAGTGTGTGGCATTACATGCCTTTAAGCCTGGAACCTTTCTGACATCCACATATAGGGCCCTCATGCTTAATCATAAGCCCAACATGTACACTTTAATCGGATAAAGTGTGTGACATTACATGCTTTCATGCATGGAGCCTTTTCTGACATCCACACATAGGGCCCTCATGCTTAATCATAAGCCCAACATGTACACTTTAATCGGATAAAGTGTGTGACATTACATGCTTTCATGCATGGAGCCTTTCTGACATCCACACATAGGGCCCTCATGCTTAATCATAAGCCCAACATGTACACTTTAATCGGATAAAGTGTGTGACATTACATGCTTTCATGCATGGAGCCTTTCTGACATCCACACATAGGGCCCTCATGCTTAATCATAAGCCCAAATGTGCACTTTAAATCGGATAAAGTGTGTGACATTACATGCTTTCATGCATGGAGCCTTTCTGACATCCACAGAGAGGCCCCTCATCCTCTCTCATAAGCCCAAGAGTGTCATTTAGGTCGGATAAATTGTGTGGCATTACATGCCTTTATTCCTGGAATCCTTCCTCACATCCAGAGAGAGGCATACCAACCTACTCTCATAAGCCCAACATGTACACTTTAATCGGATAAAGTGTGTGACATTACATGCTTTCATGCATGGAGCCTTTCTGACATCCACACATAGGGCCCTCATGCTTAATCATAAGCCCAATGTGCACTTTAATCGGATAAAGTGTGTGGCATTACATGCTTTCATGCATGGAGCCTTTCTGACATCCACACATAGGGCCCTCATGCTTAATCAATAAGCCCAAATGTGCACTTTAATCGGATAAAGTGTGTGACATTACATGCCTTTAAGCCTGGAACCTTTCTGACATCCACATATAGGGCCCTCATGCTTAATCATAAGCCCAACATGTACACTTTAATCGGATAAAGTGTGTGGCATTACATGCTTTCATGCATGGAGCCTTTCTGACATCCACACATAGGGCCCTCATGCTTAATCATAAGCCCAAATGTGCACTTTAATCGGATAAAGTGTGTGGCATTACATGCTTTTCATGCATGGAGCCTTTCTGACATCCACATATAGGGCCCTCATGCTTAATCATAAGCCCAACATGTACACTTTAATCGGATAAAGTGTGTGACATTACATGCCTTTAAGCCTGGAACCTTTCTGACATCCACATATAGGGCCCTCATGCTTAATCATAAGCCCAACATGTACACTTTAATCGGATAAAGTGTGTGACATTACATGCTTTCATGCATGGAGCCTTTCTGACATCCACAGAGAGGCCCCTCATCCTCTCTCATAAGCCCAAGAGTGTCATTTAGTCGGATAAATTGTGTGGCATTACATGCCTTTATTCCTGGATCCTTCCTCACATCCAGAGAGAGGCATACCAACCTACTCTCATAAGCCCAAAAGTGCACTTTATTCGGATAAAGTGTGCAAAATTCCATGCATGGATCATTTGTGAGATCCATAAAGAGGCCTCTCAAATCCTCTAAAATGCCCAGGGAGTGACCTTTGGTCGGGCAAAGCGTGCGCCATAATCCTTGTCTTCATTTATGGTATACCATATATGTGGCTTTCAGAAGACCCTCTCCCCTATATACCTGATGGTAGGTGTTTGCATATCACCCATTCATAAAATCATCCAGACAGGGGGAATGAGATGCATGTCCGTCTGGGTGCACATTCGGCGGGCACTGTCAGAGGATCGAGGCCTCTGGATGATCCACCCCTTGGTCAAAATTGGAACATAGTGCGATTTTTGAACACAAAATCATACGTATGGTATAACATTTTTATCGACATAGAATTATTTTCGCCGAAAACTGACGCCTATGGTATACCAAATGAAGCGACATAGAATATTTTCCACTTGAAAACTTCGTGCTGCTGGTATATTTATGGACTTTGTGCATATTCTGAAGATTACTACTTGTATATGGTCTAACTCAGGAAGGGAAATAGACTAATTTCCAACAAAAACCTCATGCTACTGGTTAATTTAAGGACTCTGTGCATTGCCTGAAGATTACTACTTGTATATGTCTAACTCAGGAAGGGAAATAGACTAATTTCCCAACAAAAACCTCATGCTACTGGTATATTTAAGGGACTCTGTGCATTGCCTGATATGACACTTCAGAGTCAATTTACACCTATTTCTAAGCAAGATAGAAAAAAAACTGACAATTTTTCTTGATCCTGGGGATGTACCCGAGCTAAAGAGCATGTTTTTCGGACACTTTTATGCTTTTTTCCCTTAAAGCCACCACCTGGCAATGTTATAGCATTGGACTCTGTGCATTTCCTGAAGAAAATATCTTGTGTATGGGTCTAACAAAGTAAGGGACATAGACTAATTCACTCATAAAAAACTCCATGCTTCTGGTATATTTAGGGACTTTGTGCAAATTCTGACTTGAAAACCCTCCACATGATGTTGGTATAATAACTTTACCTCATGCCCAGATGAGTGCACCTTCATCGGACACTTCAACTAGGCTGAGGTGTCTGGAGGGTCCACCCAGTGGCACGTACATATGGTATAACAGAAAAAAAACGATGGAGTACCGGTGACATCTTGTGGACCTTTAAGAGGTCAATGCGCCTTCCAAATAAGATTAAACTGTGCACTTTTTTTCTAACAGCATTTAACCATGGTATAATTTAAACTAAACTCTCCTCTTTTATTCTAAGTTCATTTTGGCCATGGTATATTTTATTTAAAATGGCCTTTTTTACTCAAAGTGTCTTTTCTACTGGTATATTTAATTTAAAAAGGCCTCTATTTTATTCTAAGTGTCTATGCCTCTGGTATATTTTATTTAAAAAGGCCTCTATTTTATTCTAAGTGTCTATGCCTCTGGTATATTTAATTTAAAAAGGTCTCTATTTTATTCTAAGTGTCTATGCTACTGGTATATTTTATTTAAAAAGGCCTCTATTTTATTCTAAGTGTCTATGCCTCTGGTATATTTAATTTAAAAAGGCTCTATTTTATTCTAAGTGTCTATGCCTCTGGTATATTTAATTTAAAAAGGCCTCTATTTTATTCTAAGTGTCTATGCTACTGGTATATTTTATTTAAAACGGCCTCTATTTTAGTCTAAGTGTCTATGCCTCTGGTATATTTAATTTAAAAAGGCCTCTATTTTATTCTAAGTGTCTATGCCTCTGGTATATTTTATTTAAAAAGGTCTCTATTTTATTCTAAGTGTCTATGCTACTGGTATATTTTATTTAAAACGGCCTCTATTTTAGTCTAAGTGTCTATGCCTCTGGTATATTTAATTTAAAAAGGCCTCTATTTTATTCCTAAGTGTCTATGCCTCTGGTATATTTAATTTAAAAAGGTCTCTATTTTATTCTAAGTGTCTATGCTACTGGTATATTTTATTTAAAACGGCCTCTATTTAGTCTAAGTGTCTATGCCTCTGGTATATTTAATTTAAAAAGGCCTCTATTTTATTCTAAGTGTCTATGCCTCTGGTATATTTAATTTAAAAAGGCCTCTATTTTATTCTAAGTGTCTATTCTACTGGTATATTTTATTTAAAACGGCCTCTTTTTTATTCTAGTGTCTATGCTGCTGGTATATTCTTGGACTTTGAAAAATCTTAACAGCGCCTAACCCTTAAATAGGGATGGTCGGAATACGGAACACGCAATACGCAATGTGCAATCCCAGCGCGACCTACTGCTTAGGGATGGCTGCAATACGGAACACGCAATGCGCAATACGCAATGAGCAATCCCAGCGCGACCTACTGCTTAGGGATGGCTGCAATACGGAACACGCAATACGCAATGAGCAATCCCAGCGCGACCTACTGCTTAGGGATGGCTGCAATACGGAACACGCAATGCGCAATGTGGAATGTGCCTTTCCCGCCCTCTTGATTAGGGACCAGGTGTGTTCTATTAAGGAAGCTTAATAACTTTACCTCATGCCCAGATGAGTGCACCTTCATTGGACACTCCAAGTGGACAGATGTGTCTGGAGGAGCCACCCAGTGGCAAATGCGTATGGTATAACAGAAAAAATGGACTTAGTGCATTTTCTGATCAGACACTTCAGACTGGATTTACACCTATTTCTAAGCAAGATAGAGAAAAAAACTGACAATTTTTCTTGATCCTGGGGATGTACCTGAGCTAAAGAGCATGTTTTTTGGACACTTTTATGCTTTTTTCACTAAAAGCCACCACCTGCTGCTGGTATATTTAAGGACTCTGTGCATTGCCTGAAGATTACTACTTGTATATGGTCTAACTCAGGAAGGGAAATAGACTAATTTCCAACAAAAACCTCATGCTACTGGTAAATTTAAGGACTCTGTGCATTGCCTGAAGATTACTACTTGTATATGGTCTAACTCAGGAAGGGAAATAGACTAATTTCCAACAAAAACCTCATGCTACTGGTATATTTAAGGACTCTGTGCATTGCCTGATATGACACTTCAGAGCAATTTACACCTATTTCTAAGCAAGATAGAAAAAAAAACTGACAATTTTTCTTGATCCTGGGGATGTACCCGAGCTAAAGAGCAAGTTTTTTCGGACACTTTATGCTTTTTTCCCTTAAAGCCACCACCTGGCAATGTTATAGCATTGGACTCTGTGCATTTCCTGAAGAAAATATCTTGTGTATGGTCTAACAAAGTAAGGGACATAGACTAATTCACTCATAAAACTCCATGCTTCTGGTATATTTAGGGGACTTTGTGCAAATTCTGACTTGAAAACCTCCACATGATGTTGGTATAATAACTTATAAAAACCCCTCCCCCCTGCCCCGCTCCATGCCCATGAGTGCACCTTCATCGGACACTTCAACTAGGCTGAGGTGTCTGGAGGGTCCACCCAGTGGCACGTACATATGGTATAACAGAAAAAAAACGATGGAGTACCGGTGACATCTTGTGGACTTTAAGAGTCAATGCGCCTTCCAATTAAGATTAAACTGTGCACTTTTTTTCTAACAGCATTTAACCATGGTATAATTTAAACTAAACTCTCCTCTTTTATTCTAAGTTCATTTGGCCATGGTATATTTTATTTAAAATGGCCTTTTTTACTCAAAGTGTCTTTTCTACTGGTATATTTAATTTAAAAAGGCCTCTATTTTATTCTAAGTGTCTATGCCTCTGGTATATTTTATTTAAAAAAGGCCCTCTATTTTATTCTAAGTGTCCTATGCCTCTGGTATATTTAATTAAAAAGGTCTCATTTTATTCTAAGTGTCTATGCTACTGGTATATTTTATTTAAAAAGGCCTCTATTTTATTCTAAGTGTCTATGCCTCTGGTATATTTTAATTTAAAAAGGCCTCTATTTTATTCTAAGTGTCTATGCCTCTGGTATATTTAATTTAAAAAGGCCTCTATTTTATTCTAAGTGTCTATGCTACTGGTATATTTATTTAAAACGGCCTCTAATTTAGTCTAAGTGTCTATGCCTCTGGTATATTTAATTTAAAAAGGCCTCTATTTTATTCTAAGTGTCTATGCCTCTGGTATATTTTATTTAAAAAGGTCTCTATTTTATTCTAAGTGTCTATGCTACTGGTATATTTTATTTAAAACGGCCTCTATTTTAGTCTAAGTGTCTATGCCTCTGGTATATTTAATTTAAAAAGGCCTCTATTTTATTCTAAGTGTCTATGCCTCTGGTATATTTAATTTAAAAAGGTCTCTATTTTATTCTAAGTGTCTATGCTACTGGTATATTTTATTTAAAACGGCCTCTATTTTAGTCTAAGTGTCTATGCCTCTGGTATATTTAATTTAAAAAGGCCTCTATTTTATTCTAAGTGTCTATGCCTCTGGTATATTTAATTTAAAAAGGCCTCTATTTTATTCTAAGTGTCTATGCTACTGGTATATTTTATTTAAAACGGCCTCTTTTTTATTCTAAGTGTCTATGCTGCTGGTATATTCTTGGACTTTGAAAAATCTTAACAGCGCCTAACCCTTAAATAGGGATGGTCGGAATACGGAACACGCAATACGCAATGTGCAATCCCAGCGCGACCTACTGCTTAGGGATGGCTGCAATACGGAACACGCAATGCGCAATACGCAATGAGCAATCCCAGCGCGACCTACTGCTTAGGGATGGCTGCAATACGGAACACGCAATACGCAATGAGCAATCCCAGCGCGACCTACTGCTTAGGGATGGCTGCAATACGGAACACGCAATGCGCAATGTGGAATGTGCCTTTCCCGCCCTCTTGATTAGGGACCAGTGTGTGTTCTATTAAGGAAGCTTAATAACTTTACCTCATGCCCAGATGAGTGCACCTTCATTGGACACTCCAAGTGGACAGATGTGTCTGGAGGAGCCACCCAGTGGCAAATGCGTATGGTATAACAGAAAAAATGGACTTAGTGCATTTTCTGATCAGACACTTCAGACTGGATTTACACCTATTTCTAAGCAAGATAGAGAAAAAAACTGACAATTTTTCTTGATCCTGGGGATGTACCTGAGCTAAAGAGCATGTTTTTTGGACACTTTTATGCTTTTTTCACTAAAAGCCACCACCTGCTGCTGGTATATTTAAGGACTCTGTGCATTGCCTGAAGATTACTACTTGTATATGGTCTAACTCAGGAAGGGAAATAGACTAATTTCCAACAAAAACCTCATGCTACTGGTAAATTTAAGGACTCTGTGCATTGCCTGAAGATTACTACTTGTATATGGTCTAACTCAGGAAGGGAAATAGACTAATTTCCAACAAAAACCTCATGCTACTGGTAAATTTAAGGACTCTGTGCATTGCCTGAAGATTACTACTTGTATATGGTCTAACTCAGGAAGGGAAATAGACTAATTTCCAACAAAAACCTCATGCTACTGGTAAATTTAAGGACTCTGTGCATTGCCTGAAGATTACTACTTGTATAAGGTATAACTCAGGAAGGGAAATAGACTAATTTCCAACAAAAACCTCATGCTACTGGTATATTTAAGGACTCTGTGCATTGCCTGATATGACACTTCAGAGTCAATTTACACCTATTTCTAAGCAAGATAGAAAAAAAAACTGACAATTTTTCTTGATCCTGGGGATGTACCCGAGCTAAAGAGCATGTTTTTCGGACACTTTTATGCTTTTTTCCCTTAAAGCCACCACCTGGCAATGTTATAGCATTGGACTCTGTGCATTTCCTGAAGAAAATATCTTGTGTATGGTCTAACAAAGTAAGGGACATAGACTAATTCACTCATAAAACTCCATGCTTCTGGTATATTTAGGGACTTTGTGCAATTTCTGACTTGAAAACCTCCACATGATGTTGGTATAATAACTTTACCTCATGCCCAGATGAGTGCACCTTCATCGGACACTTCAACTAGGCTGAGGTGTCTGGAGGGTCCACCCAGTGGCACGTACATATGGTATAACAGAAAAAAAACGATGGAGTACCGGTGACATCTTGTGGACTTTAAGAGTCAATGCGCCTTCCAAATAAGATTAAACTGTGCACTTTTTTTCTAACAGCATTTAACCATGGTATAATTTAAACTAAACTCTCCTCTTTTATTCTAAGTTCATTTGGCCATGGTATATTTTATTTAAAATGGCCTTTTTTACTCAAAGTGTCTTTTCTACTGGTATATTTAATTTAAAAAGGCCTCTATTTTATTCTAAGTGTCTATGCCTCTGGTATATTTAATTTAAAAAGGCCTCTTTTTTATTCTAAGTGTCTATGCCTCTGGTATATTTAATTTAAAAAGGCCTCTTTTTTATTCTAAGTGTCTATGCCTCTGGTATATTTAATTTAAAAAGGCCTCTATTTTATTCTAAGTGTCTATGCCTCTGGTATATTTAATTTAAAAAGGCCTCTTTTTTATTCTAAGTGTCTATGCCTCTGGTATATTTAATTTAAAAAGGCCTCTATTTTATTCTAAGTGTCTATGCCTCTGGTATATTTAATTTAAAAAGGCCTCTATTTTATTCTAAGTGTCTATGCCTCTGGTATATTTAATTTAAAAAGGCCTCTATTTTATTCTAAGTGTCTATGCCTCTGGTATATTTAATTTAAAAAGGCCTCTATTTTATTCTAAGTGTCTATGCCTCTGGTATATTTAATTTAAAAAGGTCTCTATTTTAGTCTAAGTGTCTATGCTACTGGTATATTTTATTTAAAACGGCCTCTATTTTAGTCTAAGTGTCTATGCCTCTGGTATATTTAATTTAAAAAGGCCTCTATTTTATTCTAAGTGTCTATGCCTCTGGTATATTTAATTTAAAAAGGCCTCTATTTTATTCTAAGTGTCTATGCTACTGGTATATTTTATTTAAAACGGCCTCTTTTTTATTCTAAGTGTCTATGCTGCTGGTATATTCTTGGACTTTGAAAAATCTTAACAGCGCCTAACCCTTAAATAGGGATGGTCGGAATACGGAACACGCAATACGCAATGTGCAATCCCAGCGCGACCTACTGCTTAGGGATGGCTGCAATACGGAACACGCAATGCGCAATACGCAATGAGCAATCCCAGCGCGACCTACTGCTTAGGGATGGCTGCAATACGGAACACGCAATACGCAATGAGCAATCCCAGCGCGACCTACTGCTTAGGGATGGCTGCAATACGGAACACGCAATGCGCAATGTGGAATGTGCCTTTCCCGCCCTCTTGATTAGGGACCAGGTGTGTTCTATTAAGGAAGCTTAATAACTTTACCTCATGCCCAGATGAGTGCACCTTCATTGGACACTCCAAGTGGACAGATGTGTCTGGAGGAGCCACCCAGTGGCAAATGCGTATGGTATAACAGAAAAAATGGACTTAGTGCATTTTCTGATCAGACACTTCAGACTGGATTTACACCTATTTCTAAGCAAGATAGAGAAAAAAACTGACAATTTTTCTTGATCCTGGGGATGTACCTGAGCTAAAGAGCATGTTTTTTGGACACTTTTATGCTTTTTTCACTAAAAGCCACCACCTGCTGCTGGTATATTTAAGGACTCTGTGCATTGCCTGAAGATTACTACTTGTATATGGTCTAACTCAGGAAGGGAAATAGACTAATTTCCAACAAAAACCTCATGCTACTGGTAAATTTAAGGACTCTGTGCATTGCCTGAAGATTACTACTTGTATATGGTCTAACTCAGGAAGGGAAATAGACTAATTTCCAACAAAAACCTCATGCTACTGGTAAATTTAAGGACTCTGTGCATTGCCTGAAGATTACTACTTGTATATGGTCTAACTCAGGAAGGGAAATAGACTAATTTCCAACAAAAACCTCATGCTACTGGTAAATTTAAGGACTCTGTGCATTGCCTGAAGATTACTACTTGTATAAGGTATAACTCAGGAAGGGAAATAGACTAATTTCCAACAAAAACCTCATGCTACTGGTATATTTAAGGACTCTGTGCATTGCCTGATATGACACTTCAGAGTCAATTTACACCTATTTCTAAGCAAGATAGAAAAAAAAACTGACAATTTTTCTTGATCCTGGGGATGTACCCGAGCTAAAGAGCATGTTTTTCGGACACTTTTATGCTTTTTTCCCTTAAAGCCACCACCTGGCAATGTTATAGCATTGGACTCTGTGCATTTCCTGAAGAAAATATCTTGTGTATGGTCTAACAAAGTAAGGGACATAGACTAATTCACTCATAAAACTCCATGCTTCTGGTATATTTAGGGACTTTGTGCAATTTCTGACTTGAAAACCTCCACATGATGTTGGTATAATAACTTTACCTCATGCCCAGATGAGTGCACCTTCATCGGACACTTCAACTAGGCTGAGGTGTCTGGAGGGTCCACCCAGTGGCACGTACATATGGTATAACAGAAAAAAAACGATGGAGTACCGGTGACATCTTGTGGACTTTAAGAGTCAATGCGCCTTCCAAATAAGATTAAACTGTGCACTTTTTTTCTAACAGCATTTAACCATGGTATAATTTAAACTAAACTCTCCTCTTTTATTCTAAGTTCATTTGGCCATGGTATATTTTATTTAAAATGGCCTTTTTTACTCAAAGTGTCTTTTCTACTGGTATATTTAATTTAAAAAGGCCTCTATTTTATTCTAAGTGTCTATGCCTCTGGTATATTTAATTTAAAAAGGCCTCTTTTTTATTCTAAGTGTCTATGCCTCTGGTATATTTAATTTAAAAAGGCCTCTTTTTTATTCTAAGTGTCTATGCCTCTGGTATATTTAATTTAAAAAGGCCTCTATTTTATTCTAAGTGTCTATGCCTCTGGTATATTTAATTTAAAAAGGCCTCTTTTTTATTCTAAGTGTCTATGCCTCTGGTATATTTAATTTAAAAAGGCCTCTATTTTATTCTAAGTGTCTATGCCTCTGGTATATTTAATTTAAAAAGGCCTCTATTTTATTCTAAGTGTCTATGCCTCTGGTATATTTAATTTAAAAAGGCCTCTTTTTTATTCTAAGTGTCTATGCCTCTGGTATATTTAATTTAAAAAGGCCTCTATTTTTTTTCTAAGTGTCTATGCCTCTGGTATATTTTATTTAAAACGGCCTCTATTTTTTTCTAAGTGTCTATGCCTCTGGTATATTTAATTTAAAAAGGCCTCTATTTTTTTCTAAGTGTCTATGCCTCTGGTATATTTAATTTAAAAAGGCAATACGGAACACGCAATGCGCAATGTGGAATGTGCCTTTCCCGCCCTCTTGATTAGGGACCAGGTGTGTTCTATTAAGGAAGCTTAATTAGCATCACAGCGGCTTGAAGATGGCAGGCAGACAGACGGTAAGTACCGCATTTCGGGCATTTTAAAACTAAATTAATCATATAAATTATAACTAATTTTGTCTCTTTTTTTCACTATCTTTGGCAGAAATGTCCAATGTGTAAAGTTAAGTGCACTAGGCTGAAAAAACACTTAAAAACGGTTCATGAAATCGATGACAAGGAGACCGGTTTGATAGCTAGGCTGGCTAGCAATCGTTGTTCAGTACGGCTAGATTGTGAAATCTGTGACAAGAAGTCTTTGGTGAGGTTGGACATGCACTTAAGCTCTACCCATAATGTACACGGTACCCAAAAAATGAAAATGGTAGCCCAGGCGAAGCGACTTTTTATGGGCAAATTGTTAGAGAAATACCGTAAGACCCAGAGTTCAAAAGACAGTGTAGCCTGTGAGACACCCGAGGAAACTGGTGACAGCCAAACTACATTTAACCCAGAGCCGGACACGTCTGAAGGGTCAAACTGTGATGGCCATGCCGTGGAAGAACCGGCATCCAGCCATTCTGAGTACGAGGCGGTGGGTTCACCATCAAGCTCAAGCGATTCTGAGGCCGAAGGCAACACACTTAGGAAGGGGAGGCATTTGATCTTACCCGAAGCTTTGGAAGGAACCAGGGTGGAAGTGGCCCTAGACGACTACCAGGCCTTTCACGTACGCTCTAATCCCACAGTGAAAGACTCAGAAAACGGCCAACAAAGAAGGACGCACGCCCTAAAATTCATTCTCCACATGGCCGAAGACACAAGCAAGCACGACTTCCATAGCCTTAAATTCATCCACAACCTGGAGAGACTAAGACAGTGGCCGTCTGCTCTGATCCAAAGCAAGTATAGCCACCCTACGGTACATATCATGCTTATAAACGCTATGTCTTTTATAAAGCACGCACGAGCCTTCCACCTGGACACACTGGGCCTTCAAACACACCAGATCAAACAGATACTCCTTCAAATCAAAAAGCTACTGAAGGATCACACTAGACATATGAGATGCCACCGGCAGGCAGTGAGAAGACTTAAATCAAGTATGTTGACATCCACATGCACATTCTGGAGAAATTACATCCATATGCATATGGTATAACCTTTGACTTATCCACTTACAGAACAACTAAAATCCACCCAGGATTTTGAGAGATTTATGAAGATAGCAGTAGTGGAAATACCCAGGCTCATAGGTGAGTGCCATAATACAGACATATCAAGCCCGCAACAGGTGCACATTTATAGGCATACATGTTTTAAACATGGTGGTTTTATCTTCCAGACCAGATGAGGGAGGAGGCCAGAGACGACACATATTGCCTCTTACAAGGGTATCTGACAGGGTATCTCGGGATGGTAACAGGCCATAGACCTGTGGTTCTTTACAATATGACCAAGGACCAAGTAGACAACGCAGACCAAGATGACAAAGGCCGTACAGTCGTCTGGGTAAGCCCACATAAGTCCACCTTACCCCCGCCACACACAGTAACATGAGAGGCATGGGTCTTTTGTAACATCCATATTTCCCCAGGTTGATCGACACAAAACGGACAGGAGATACGGCTCGGCATACCTCGCCCTGATGCCTGAAGAGGCTACATGGTTAAGAGCCATGGCTGACATCTCTTACTGCTATGGAGACAAAAAGTGCTTGTATGTCTTTCAGAGTCAAGGGAAAAAAATGACCAAAATTACCCACCTCTTTCAAAGGGCATGGAAACATGCAGGCATGGATGGACCTATCGGGTTTACCATAATCCGAACATCAGTCAGTAACCAAGTCAGACATCTCAGCACTGAGAACCGCATGTTAGTTTGTAAAAGCATGTGCCATACCATGGAGACTGCAGATCGGTTCTATGCATCTATACCTACCCTGAGTGATGCATTCAGGGTAAGAGAACTCAGAATGCAGGCATTGGATGAACCAATAAAAGGTTGAAAGAGTTATTCGTCTCTGTGTCTATTTAAAACATCCAGAAAATCATCATTCTGTATAAAATACATTGCCTAAAAAGGTGCACTAAGAGCCGGCCACACACAGTAGGATGAGAGCCCTGGATGATTTAATACATCCAGAAAATCATCATTCTGTATAAAATACATTGCCTAAAAAGGTGCACTAAGAGCCGGCCACACACAGTAGGATGAGAGCCCTGGATGATTTAATACATCCAGAAAATCATCATTCTGTATAAAATACATTGCCTAAAAAGGTGCACTAAGAGCCGGCCACACACAGTAGGATGAGAGCCCTGGATGATTTAATACATCCAGAAAATCATCATTCTGTATAAAATACATTGCCTAAAAAGGTGCACTAAGAGCCGGCCACACACAGTAGGATGAGAGCCCTGGATGATTTAATACATCCAGAAAATCATCATTCTGTATAAAATACATTGCCTAAAAAGGTGCACTAAGAGCCGGCCACACACAGTAGGATGAGAGCCCTGGATGATTTAATACATCCAGAAAATCATCATTCTGTATAAAATACATTGCCTAAAAAGGTGCACTAAGAGCCGGCCACACACAGTAGGATGAGAGCCCTGGATGATTTAATACATCCAGAAAATCATCATTCTGTATAAAATACATTGCCTAAAAAGGTGCACTAAGAGCCGGCCACACACAGTAGGATGAGAGCCCTGGATGATTTAATACATCCAGAAAATCATCATTCTGTATAAAATACATTGCCTAAAAAGGTGCACTAAGAGCCGGCCACACACAGTAGGATGAGAGCCCTGGATGATTTAATACATCCAGAAAATCATCATTCTGTATAAAATACATTGCCTAAAAAGGTGCACTAAGAGCCGGCCACACACAGTAGGATGAGAGCCCTGGATGATTTAATACATCCAGAAAATCATCATTCTGTATAAAATACATTGCCTAAAAAGGTGCACTAAGAGCCGGCCACACACAGTAGGATGAGAGCCCTGGATGATTTAATACATCCAGAAAATCATCATTCTGTATAAAATACATTGCCTAAAAAGGTGCACTAAGAGCCGGCCACACACAGTAGGATGAGAGCCCTGGATGATTTAATACATCCAGAAAATCATCATTCTGTATAAAATACATTGCCTAAAAAGGTGCACTAAGAGCCGGCCACACACAGTAGGATGAGAGCCCTGGATGATTTAATACATCCAGAAAATCATCATTCTGTATAAAATACATTGCCTAAAAAGGTGCACTAAGAGCCGGCCACACACAGTAGGATGAGAGCCCTGGATGATTTAATACATCCAGAAAATCATCATTCTGTATAAAATACATTGCCTAAAAAGGTGCACTAAGAGCCGGCCACACACAGTAGGATGAGAGCCCTGGATGATTTAATACATCCAGAAAATCATCATTCTGTATAAAATACATTGCCTAAAAAGGTGCACTAAGAGCCGGCCAC
>NW_027507369.1:0-45021 GCF_052324685.1 Brachyhypopomus gauderio
TATCACATCCAACACTGTTTTGGAACAAAATATGAGTTTTCAGTTCATTCTTCAAAAGTTGCACTTTTGCCACAAGTTATGCTCAGAAACACTGTTTAGAGCGCTTACAGCGCCAGCAAACGCTGTTTTGAACGCCTTAATACAAGACTTACTACTTGTTTGGAAATGCATGTGTAACATTACAAACATGATTATACAGCTTGTTATCACATCCAAACACTGTTTTGGAACAAAATATGAGTTTTCAGTTCATTCTTCAAAAGTTGCACTTTTGCCACAAGTTATGCTCAGAAACACTGTTTAGAGCGCTTACAGCGCCAGCAAACGCTGTTTTGAACGCCTTAATGCAAGACTTACTACTTGTTAGGAAATGCATGTTTTGGAACAAATATGAGTTTTCAGTTCATTCTTCAAAAGTTGCACTTTTGCTCCAAGTTATGCTCAGAAACACTGTTTAGAGCGCTTACAGCGCCAGCAAACGCTGTTTTGAACGCCTTAATACAAGACTTACTACTTGTTTGGAAATGCATGTGTAACATTACAAACATGATAAAACAGCTTGTTATCACATCCAAACACTGTTTTGAAACAAAATATGAGTTGTCAGTTCATTCTTCAAAAGTTGCACTTTTGCCACAAGTTATGCTCAGAAACACTGTTTAAAGCACTTACAACGCCATCAAACGCTGTTTTGAACGCCTTAATGCAAGACTTACTACTTGTTTGGAAATGCATGTGTAACATTACAAACATGATAAAACAGCTTGTTATCACATCCAAACACTGTTTTGAAACAAAATATGAGTTTTCAGTTCATTCTTCAAAAGTTGCACTTTTGCTCCAAGTTATGCTCAGAAACACTGTTTAGAGCGCTTACAGCGCCAGCAAACGCTGTTTTGAACGCCTTAATACAAGACTTACTACTTGTTTGGAAATGCATGTGTAACATTACAAACATGATAAAACAGCTTGTTATCACATCCAAACACTGTTTTGGAACAAAATATGAGTTTTCAGTTCATTCTTCAAAAGTTGCACTTTTGCCACAAGTTATGCTCAGAAACACTGTTTAGAGCGCTTACAGCGCCAGCAAACGCTGTTTTGAACGCCTTAATACAAGACTTACTACTTGTTTGGAAATGCATGTGTAACATTACAAACATGATAAAACAGCTTGTTATCACATCCAAACACTGTTTTGAAACAAAATATGAGTTTTCAGTTCATTCTTCAAAAGTTGCACTTTTGCTCCAAGTTATGCTCAGAAACACTGTTTAGAGCGCTTACAGCGCCAGCAAACGCTGTTTTGAACGCCTTAATACAAGACTTACTACTTGTTTGGAAATGCATGTGTAACATTACAAACATGATAAAACAGCTTGTTATCACATCCAAACACTGTTTTAGAACAAAATATGAGTTTTCAGTTCATTCTTCAAAAGTTGCACTTTTGCTCCAAGTTATGCTCAGAAACACTGTTTAGAGCGCTTACAGCGCCAGCAAACGCTGTTTTGAACGCCTTAATACAAGACTTACTACTTGTTTGGAAATGCATGTGTAACATTACAAACATGATAAAACAGCTTGTTATCACATCCAAACATTGTTTTGAACCAAAATATGAGTTTTCTTTTCATTCTTCAAAAGTTGCACTTTTGCCACAAGTTATGCTCAGAAACACTGTTTAGAGCTCTTACAACGCCCGCAAACGCTGTTTTGAACGCCTTAATACAAGACTTACTACTTGTTTGGAAATGCATGTGTAACATTACAAACATGATAAAACAGCTTGTTATCACATCCAAACACTGTTTTGGAACAAAATATGAGTTTTCAGTTCATTCTTCAAAAGTTGCATTTTTGCCACAAGTTATGCTCAGAAACACTGTTTAGAGCGCTTACAGCGCCAGCAAACGCTGTTTTGAACGCCTTAATACAAGACTTACTACTTGTTTGGAAATGCATGTGTAACATTACAAACATGATAAAACAGCTTGTTATCACATCCAAACACTGTTTTGGAACAAAATATGAGTTTTCAGTTCATTCTTCAAAAGTTGCACTTTTGCCACAAGTTATGCTCAGAAACACTGTTTAGAGCTCTTACAACGCCAGCAAACGCTGTTTTGAACGCCTTAATGCAAGCCTTACTACTTGTATGGAAATGCATGTGTAACATTACAAACATGATAAAACAGCTTGTTATCACATCCAAACACTGTTTTCATTCAAAATATGAGTTTTCAGTTCATTCTTCAAAAGTTGCACTTTTGATCCAAGTTATGCTCAGAAACACTGTTTAGAGCGCTTACAGCGCCAGCAAACGCTGTTTTGAACGCCTTAATACAAGACTTACTACTTGTTTGGAAATGCATGTGTAACATTACAAACATGATAAAACAGCTTGTTATCACATCCAAACACTGTTTTGGAACAAAATATGAGTTTTCAGTTCATTCTTCAAAAGTTGCACTTTTGCCACAAGTTATGCTCAGAAACACTGTTTAGAGCGCTTACAGCGCCAGCAAACGCTGTTTTGAACGCCTTAATACAAGACTTACTACTTGTTTGGAAATGCATGTGTAACATTACAAACATGATTATACAGCTTGTTATCACATCCAAACACTGTTTTGGAACAAAATATGAGTTTTCAGTTCATTCTTCAAAAGTTGCACTTTTGCCACAAGTTATGCTCAGAAACACTGTTTAGAGCGCTTACAGCGCCAGCAAACGCTGTTTTGAACGCCTTAATGCAAGACTTACTACTTGTTAGGAAATGCATGTTTTGGAACAAAATATGAGTTTTCAGTTCATTCTTCAAAAGTTGCACTTTTGCTCCAAGTTATGCTCAGAAACACTGTTTAGAGCGCTTACAGCGCCAGCAAACGCTGTTTTGAACGCCTTAATGCAAGACTTACTACTTGTTTGGAAATGCATGTGTAACATTACAAACATGATAAAACAGCTTATCACATCCAAACACTGTTTTGAAACAAAATATGAGTTGTCAGTTCATTCTTCAAAAGTTGCACTTTTGCCACAAGTTATGCTCAGAAACACTGTTTAAAGCACTTACAACGCCATCAAACGCTGTTTTGAACGCCTTAATGCAAGACTTACTACTTGTTTGGAAATGCATGTGTAACATTACAAACATGATAAAACAACTTGTTATCACATCCAAACACTGTTTTGAACCAAAATATGAGTTTTCAGTTCATTCTTCAAAAGTTGCACTTTTGCTCCAAGTTATGCTCAGAAACACTGTTTAGAGCGCTTACAGCGCCAGCAAACGCTGTTTTGGAACGCCTTAATACAAGACTTACTACTTGTTTGGAAATGCATGTGTAACATTACAAACATGATAAAACAGCTTGTTATCACATCCAAACACTGTTTTGGAACAAAATATGAGTTTTCAGTTCATTCTTCAAAAGTTGCACTTTTGCCACAAGTTATGCTCAGAAACACTGTTTAGAGCGCTTACAGCGCCAGCAAACGCTGTTTTGAACGCCTTAATACAAGACTTACTACTTGTTTGGAAATGCATGTGTAACATTACAAACATGATAAAACAGCTTGTTATCACATCCAAACACTGTTTTGAAACAAAATATGAGTTTTCAGTTCATTCTTCAAAAGTTGCACTTTTGCTCCAAGTTATGCTCAGAAACACTGTTTAGAGCGCTTACAGCGCCAGCAAACGCTGTTTTGAACGCCTTAATACAAGACTTACTACTTGTTTGGAAATGCATGTGTAACATTACAAACATGATAAAACAGCTTGTTATCACATCCAAACACTGTTTGAAACAAAATATGAGTTTTCAGTTCATTCTTCAAAAGTTGCACTTTTGCTCCAAGTTATGCTCAGAAACACTGTTTAGAGCGCTTACAGCGCCAGCAAACGCTGTTTTGAACGCCTTAATACAAGACTTACTACTTGTTTGGAAATGCATGTGTAACATTACAAACATGATAAAACAGCTTGTTATCACATCCAAACACTGTTTTGGAACAAAATATGAGTTTTCAGTTCATTCTTCAAAAGTTGCACTTTTGCCACAAGTTATGCTCAGAAACACTGTTTAGAGCGCTTACAGCGCCAGCAAACGCTGTTTTGAACGCCTTAATACAAGACTTACTACTTGTTTGGAAATGCATGTGTAACATTACAAACATGATAAAACAGCTTGTTATCACATCCAAACACTGTTTTGGAACAAAATATGAGTTTTCAGTTCATTCTTCAAAAGTTGCACTTTTGCCACAAGTTATGCTCAGAAACACTGTTTAGAGCTCTTACAACGCCAGCAAACGCTGTTTTGAACGCCTTAATGCAAGCCTTACTACTTGTATGGAAATGCATGTGTAACATTACAAACATGATAAAACAGCTTGTTATCACATCCAAACACTGTTTTCATTCAAAATATGAGTTTTCAGTTCATTCTTCAAAAGTTGCACTTTTGATCCAAGTTATGCTCAGAAACACTGTTTAGAGCGCTTACAGCGCCAGCAAACGCTGTTTTGAACGCCTTAATACAAGACTTACTACTTGTTTGGAAATGCATGTGTAACATTACAAACATGATAAAACAGCTTGTTATCACATCCAAACACTGTTTTGGAACAAAATATGAGTTTTCAGTTCATTCTTCAAAAGTTGCACTTTTGCCACAAGTTATGCTCAGAAACACTGTTTAGAGCGCTTACAGCGCCAGCAAACGCTGTTTTGAACGCCTTAATACAAGACTTACTACTTGTTTGGAAATGCATGTGTAACATTACAAACATGATTATACAGCTTATCACATCCAAACACTGTTTTGGAACAAAATATGAGTTTTCAGTTCATTCTTCAAAAGTTGCACTTTTGCCACAAGTTATGCTCAGAAACACTGTTTAGAGCGCTTACAGCGCCAGCAAACGCTGTTTTGAACGCCTTAATGCAAGACTTACTACTTGTTAGGAAATGCATGTTTTGGAACAAAATATGAGTTTTCAGTTCATTCTTCAAAAGTTGCACTTTTGCTCCAAGTTATGCTCAGAAACACTGTTTAGAGCGCTTACAGCGCCAGCAAACGCTGTTTTGAACGCCTTAATACAAGACTTACTACTTGTTTGGAAATGCATGTGTAACATTACAAACATGATAAAACAGCTTGTTATCACATCCAAACACTGTTTTGAAACAAAATATGTTTTCAGTTCATTCTTCAAAAGTTGCACTTTTGCCCCAAGTTATGCTCAGAAACACTGTTTAGAGCGCTTACAGCGCCAGCAAACGCTGTTTTGAACGCCTTAATGCAAGACTTACTACTTGTTTGGAAATGCATGTGTAACATTACAAACATGATAAAACAGCTTATCACATCCAAACACTGTTTGAAACAAAATATGAGTTGTCAGTTCATTCTTCAAAAGTTGCACTTTTGCCACAAGTTATGCTCAGAAACACTGTTTAAAGCACTTACAACGCCATCAAACGCTGTTTTGAACGCCTTAATGCAAGACTTACTACTTGTTTGGAAATGCATGTGTAACATTACAAACATGATAAAACAGCTTGTTATCACATCCAAACACTGTTTTGAAACAAAATATGAGTTTTCAGTTCATTCTTCAAAAGTTGCACTTTTGCTCCAAGTTATGCTCAGAAACACTGTTTAGAGCGCTTACAGCGCCAGCAAACGCTGTTTTGAACGCCTTAATACAAGACTTACTACTTGTTTGGAAATGCATGTGTAACATTACAAACATGATAAAACAGCTTGTTATCACATCCAAACACTGTTTTGGAACAAAATATGAGTTTTCAGTTCATTCTTCAAAAGTTGCACTTTTGCCACAAGTTATGCTCAGAAACACTGTTTAGAGCGCTTACAGCGCCAGCAAACGCTGTTTTGAACGCCTTAATACAAGACTTACTACTTGTTTGGAAATGCATGTGTAACATTACAAACATGATAAAACAGCTTGTTATCACATCCAAACACTGTTTTGAAACAAAATATGAGTTTTCAGTTCATTCTTCAAAAGTTGCACTTTTGCTCCAAGTTATGCTCAGAAACACTGTTTAGAGCGCTTACAGCGCCAGCAAACGCTGTTTTGAACGCCTTAATACAAGACTTACTACTTGTTTGGAAATGCATGTGTAACATTACAAACATGATAAAACAGCTTGTTATCACATCCAAACACTGTTTTGGAACAAAATATGAGTTTTCAGTTCATTCTTCAAAAGTTGCACTTTTGCCACAAGTTATGCTCAGAAACACTGTTTAGAGCGCTTACAGCGCCAGCAAACGCTGTTTTGAACGCCTTAATACAAGACTTACTACTTGTTTGGAAATGCATGTGTAACATTACAAACATGATAAAACAGCTTGTTATCACATCCAAACACTGTTTTGAAACAAAATATGAGTTTTCAGTTCATTCTTCAAAAGTTGCACTTTTGCTCCAAGTTATGCTCAGAAACACTGTTTAGAGCGCTTACAGCGCCAGCAAACGCTGTTTTGAACGCCTTAATACAAGACTTACTACTTGTTTGGAAATGCATGTGTAACATTACAAACATGATAAAACAGCTTGTTATCACATCCAAACACTGTTTTGGAACAAAATATGAGTTTTCAGTTCATTCTTCAAAAGTTGCACTGTTGCCACAAGTTATGCTCAGAAACACTGTTTAGAGCGCTTACAGCGCCAGCAAACGCTGTTTTGAACGCCTTAATACAAGACTTACTACTTGTTTGGAAATGCATGTGTAACATTACAAACATGATAAAACAGCTTGTTATCACATCCAAACACTGTTTTGAAACAAAATATGAGTTTTCAGTTCATTCTTCAAAAGTTGCACTTTTGCTCCAAGTTATGCTCAGAAACACTGTTTAGAGCGCTTACAGCGCCAGCAAACGCTGTTTTGAACGCCTTAATACAAGACTTACTACTTGTTTGGAAATGCATGTGTAACATTACAAACATGATAAAACAGCTTGTTATCACATCCAAACACTGTTTTAGAACAAAATATGAGTTTTCAGTTCATTCTTCAAAAGTTGCACTTTTGCTCCAAGTTATGCTCAGAAACACTGTTTAGAGCGCTTACAGCGCCAGCAAACGCTGTTTTGAACGCCTTAATACAAGACTTACTACTTGTTTGGAAATGCATGTGTAACATTACAAACATGATAAAACAGCTTGTTATCACATCCAAACATTGTTTTGAACCAAAATATGAGTTTTCTTTTCATTCTTCAAAAGTTGCACTTTTGCCACAAGTTATGCTCAGAAACACTGTTTAGAGCTCTTACAACGCCCGCAAACGCTGTTTTGAACGCCTTAATACAAGACTTACTACTTGTTTGGAAATGCATGTGTAACATTACAAACATGATAAAACAGCTTGTTATCACATCCAAACACTGTTTTGGAACAAAATATGAGTTTTCAGTTCATTCTTCAAAAGTTGCACTTTTGCCACAAGTTATGCTCAGAAACACTGTTTAGAGCGCTTACAGCGCCAGCAAACGCTGTTTTGAACGCCTTAATACAAGACTTACTACTTGTTTGGAAATGCATGTGTAACATTACAAACATGATAAAACAGCTTGTTATCACATCCAAACACTGTTTTGGAACAAAATATGAGTTTTCAGTTCATTCTTCAAAAGTTGCACTTTTGCCACAAGTTATGCTCAGAAACACTGTTTAGAGCTCTTACAACGCCAGCAAACGCTGTTTTGAACGCCTTAATGCAAGCCTTACTACTTGTATGGAAATGCATGTGTAACATTACAAACATGATAAAACAGCTTGTTATCACATCCAAACACTGTTTTCATTCAAAATATGAGTTTTCAGTTCATTCTTCAAAAGTTGCACTTTTGATCCAAGTTATGCTCAGAAACACTGTTTAGAGCGCTTACAGCGCCAGCAAACGCTGTTTTGAACGCCTTAATACAAGACTTACTACTTGTTTGGAAATGCATGTGTAACATTACAAACATGATAAAACAGCTTGTTATCACATCCAAACACTGTTTTGGAACAAAATATGAGTTTTCAGTTCATTCTTCAAAAGTTGCACTTTTGCCACAAGTTATGCTCAGAAACACTGTTTAGAGCGCTTACAGCGCCAGCAAACGCTGTTTTGAACGCCTTAATACAAGACTTACTACTTGTTTGGAAATGCATGTGTAACATTACAAACATGATTATACAGCTTGTTATCACATCCAAACACTGTTTTGGAACAAAATATGAGTTTTCAGTTCATTCTTCAAAAGTTGCACTTTTGCCACAAGTTATGCTCAGAAACACTGTTTAGAGCGCTTACAGCGCCAGCAAACGCTGTTTTGAACGCCTTAATGCAAGACTTACTACTTGTTAGGAAATGCATGTTTTGGAACAAAATATGAGTTTTCAGTTCATTCTTCAAAAGTTGCACTTTTGCTCCAAGTTATGCTCAGAAACACTGTTTAGAGCGCTTACAGCGCCAGCAAACGCTGTTTTGAACGCCTTAATACAAGACTTACTACTTGTTTGGAAATGCATGTGTAACATTACAAACATGATAAAACAGCTTGTTATCACATCCAAACACTGTTTTGAAACAAAATATGTTTTCAGTTCATTCTTCAAAAGTTGCACTTTTGCCCCAAGTTATGCTCAGAAACACTGTTTAGAGCGCTTACAGCGCCAGCAAACGCTGTTTTGAACGCCTTAATGCAAGACTTACTACTTGTTTGGAAATGCATGTGTAACATTACAAACATGATAAAACAGCTTATCACATCCAAACACTGTTTTGAAACAAAATATGAGTTGTCAGTTCATTCTTCAAAAGTTGCACTTTTGCCACAAGTTATGCTCAGAAACACTGTTTAAAGCACTTACAACGCCATCAAACGCTGTTTTGAACGCCTTAATGCAAGACTTACTACTTGTTTGGAAATGCATGTGTAACATTACAAACATGATAAAACAGCTTGTTATCACATCCAAACACTGTTTTGAAACAAAATATGAGTTTTCAGTTCATTCTTCAAAAGTTGCACTTTTGCTCCAAGTTATGCTCAGAAACACTGTTTAGAGCGCTTACAGCGCCAGCAAACGCTGTTTTGAACGCCTTAATACAAGACTTACTACTTGTTTGGAAATGCATGTGTAACATTACAAACATGATAAAACAGCTTGTTATCACATCCAAACACTGTTTTGGAACAAAATATGAGTTTTCAGTTCATTCTTCAAAAGTTGCACTTTTGCCACAAGTTATGCTCAGAAACACTGTTTAGAGCGCTTACAGCGCCAGCAAACGCTGTTTTGAACGCCTTAATACAAGACTTACTACTTGTTTGGAAATGCATGTGTAACATTACAAACATGATAAAACAGCTTGTTATCACATCCAAACACTGTTTTGAAACAAAATATGAGTTTTCAGTTCATTCTTCAAAGTTGCACTTTTGCTCCAAGTTATGCTCAGAAACACTGTTTAGAGCGCTTACAGCGCCAGCAAACGCTGTTTTGAACGCCTTAATGCAAGACTTACTACTTGTTAGGAAATGCATGTGTAACATTACAAACATGATAAAACAGCTTGTTATCACATCCAAACACTGTTTTCATTCAAAATATGAGTTTTCTTTTCATTCTTCAAAAGTTGCACTTTTGCCACAAGTTATGCTCAGAAACACTGTTTAGAGCGCTTACAGCGCCAGCAAACGCTGTTTTGAACGCCTTAATACAAGACTTACTACTTGTTTGGAAATGCATGTGTAACATTACAAACATGATAAAACAGCTTGTTATCACATCCAAACACTGTTTTGGAACAAAATATGAGTTTTCAGTTCATTCTTCAAAAATTGCACTTTTGCTCCAAGTTATGCTCAGAAACACTGTTTAGAGCGCTTACAGCGCCAGCAAACGCTGTTTGAACGCCTTAATACAAGACTTACTACTTGTTTGGAAATGCATGTGTAACATTACAAACATGATAAAACAGCTTGTTATCACATCCAAACACTGTTTTGGAACAAAATATGAGTTTTCAGTTCATTCTTCAAAAGTTGCACTTTTGCCACAAGTTATGCTCAGAAACACTGTTTAGAGCGCTTACAGCGCCAGCAAACGCTGTTTTGAACGCCTTAATACAAGACTTACTACTTGTTTGGAAATGCATGTGTAACATTACAAACATGATAAAACAGCTTGTTATCACATCCAAACACTGTTTTGAAACAAAATATGAGTTTTCAGTTCATTCTTCAAAAGTTGCACTTTTGCTCCAAGTTATGCTCAGAAACACTGTTTAGAGCGCTTACAGCGCCAGCAAACGCTGTTTTGAACGCCTTAATACAAGACTTACTACTTGTTTGGAAATGCATGTGTAACATTACAAACATGATAAAACAGCTTGTTATCACATCCAAACACTGTTTTGGAACAAAATATGAGTTTTCAGTTCATTCTTCAAAAGTTGCACTTTTGCTCCAAGTTATGCTCAGAAACACGTTTTAGAGCGCTTACAGCGCCAGCAAACGCTGTTTTGAACGCCTTAATACAAGACTTACTACTTGTTTGGAAATGCATGTGTAACATTACAAACATGATAAAACAGCTTGTTATCACATCCAAACACTGTTTTGGAACAAAATATGAGTTTTCAGTTCATTCTTCAAAAGTTGCACTTTTGCCACAAGTTATGCTCAGAAACACTGTTTAGAGCGCTTACAGCGCCAGCAAACGCTGTTTTGAACGCCTTAATACAAGACTTACTACTTGTTTGGAAATGCATGTGTAACATTACAAACATGATAAAACAGCTTGTTATCACATCCAAACACTGTTTTGGAACAAAATATGAGTTTTCAGTTCATTCTTCAAAAGTTGCACTTTTGCTCCAAGTTATGCTCAGAAACACTGTTTAGAGCGCTTACAGCGCCAGCAAACGCTGTTTTGAACGCCTTAATACAAGACTTACTACTTGTTTGGAAATGCATGTGTAACATTACAAACATGATAAAACAGCTTGTTATCACATCCAAACACTGTTTTGGAACAAAATATGAGTTTTCAGTTCATTCTTCAAAAGTTGCACTTTTGCCACAAGTTATGCTCAGAAACACTGTTTAGAGCTCTTACAACGCCAGCAAACGCTGTTTTGAACGCCTTAATGCAAGCCTTACTACTTGTATGGAAATGCATGTGTAACATTACAAACATGATAAAACAGCTTGTTATCACATCCAAACACTGTTTTCATTCAAAATATGAGTTTTCAGTTCATTCTTCAAAAGTTGCACTTTTGCTCCAAGTTATGCTCAGAAACACTGTTTAGAGCGCTTACAGCGCCAGCAAACGCTGTTTTGAACGCCTTAATACAAGACTTACTACTTGTTTGGAAATGCATGTGTAACATTACAAACATGATAAAACAGCTTGTTATCACATCCAAACACTGTTTTGGAACAAAATATGAGTTTTCAGTTCATTCTTCAAAAGTTGCACTTTTGCCACAAGTTATGCTCAGAAACACTGTTTAGAGCGCTTACAGCGCCAGCAAACGCTGTTTTGAACGCCTTAATACAAGACTTACTACTTGTTTGGAAATGCATGTGTAACATTACAAACATGATAAAACAGCTTGTTATCACATCCAAACACTGTTTTGGAACAAAATATGAGTTTTCAGTTCATTCTTCAAAAGTTGCACTTTTGCCACAAGTTATGCTCAGAAACACTGTTTAGAGCGCTTACAGCGCCAGCAAACGCTGTTTTGAACGCCTTAATGCAAGACTTACTACTTGTTAGGAAATGCATGTTTTGGAACAAAATATGAGTTTTCAGTTCATTCTTCAAAAGTTGCACTTTTGCTCCAAGTTATGCTCAGAAACACTGTTTAGAGCGCTTACAGCGCCAGCAAACGCTGTTTTGAACGCCTTAATACAAGACTTACTACTTGTTTGGAAATGCATGTGTAACATTACAAACATGATAAAACAGCTTGTTATCACATCCAAACACTGTTTTGGAACAAAATATGAGTTTTCAGTTCATTCTTCAAAAGTTGCACTTTTGCCACAAGTTATGCTCAGAAACACTGTTTAGAGCGCTTACAGCGCCAGCAAACGCTGTTTTGAACGCCTTAATACAAGACTTACTACTTGTTTGGAAATGCATGTGTAACATTACAAACATGATAAAACAGCTTGTTATCACATCCAAACACTGTTTTGGAACAAAATATGAGTTTTCAGTTCATTCTTCAAAAGTTGCACTTTTGCTCCAAGTTATGCTCAGAAACACTGTTTAGAGCGCTTACAGCGCCAGCAAACGCTGTTTTGAACGCCTTAATACAAGACTTACTACTTGTTTGGAAATGCATGTGTAACATTACAAACATGATAAAACAGCTTGTTATCACATCCAAACACTGTTTTGGAACAAAATATGAGTTTTCAGTTCATTCTTCAAAAATTGCACTTTTGCTCCAAGTTATGCTCAGAAACACTGTTTAGAGCGCTTACAGCGCCAGCAAACGCTGTTTTGAACGCCTTAATACAAGACTTACTACTTGTTTGGAAATGCATGTGTAACATTACAAACATGATAAAACAGCTTGTTATCACATCCAAACACTGTTTTGGAACAAAATATGAGTTTTCAGTTCATTCTTCAAAAGTTGCACTTTTGCTCCAAGTTATGCTCAGAAACACTGTTTAGAGCGCTTACAGCGCCAGCAAACGCTGTTTTGAACGCCTTAATACAAGACTTACTACTTGTTTGGAAATGCATGTGTAACATTACAAACATGATAAAACAGCTTGTTATCACATCCAAACACTGTTTTGGAACAAAATATGAGTTTTCAGTTCATTCTTCAAAAGTTGCACTTTTGCCACAAGTTATGCTCAGAAACACTGTTTAGAGCGCTTACAGCGCCAGCAAACGCTGTTTTGAACGCCTTAATACAAGACTTACTACTTGTTTGGAAATGCATGTGTAACATTACAAACATGATAAAACAGCTTGTTATCACATCCAAACACTGTTTTGGAACAAAATATGAGTTTTCAGTTCATTCTTCAAAAGTTGCACTTTTGCTCCAAGTTATGCTCAGAAACACTGTTTAGAGCGCTTACAGCGCCAGCAAACGCTGTTTTGAACGCCTTAATACAAGACTTACTACTTGTTTGGAAATGCATGTGTAACATTACAAACATGATAAAACAGCTTGTTATCACATCCAAACACTGTTTTGGAACAAAATATGAGTTTTCAGTTCATTCTTCAAAAAGTTGCACTTTTGCTCCAAGTTATGCTCAGAAACACGTTTTAGAGCGCTTACAGTGCCAGCAAACGCTGTTTTGAACGCCTTAATACAAGACTTACTACTTGTTTGGAAATGCATGTGTAACATTACAAACATCATAAAACAGCTTGTTATCACATCCAAACACTGTTTTGGAACAAAATATGAGTTTTCAGTTCATTCTTCAAAAGTTGCACTTTTGCTCCATGTTATGCTCAGAAACACTGTTTAGAGCGCTTACAGCGCCAGCAAACGCTGTTTTGAACGCCTTAATACAAGACTTACTACTTGTTTGGAAATGCATGTGTAACATTACAAACATGATAAAACAGCTTGTTATCACATCCAAACACTGTTTTGGAACAAAATATGAGTTTTCAGTTCATTCTTCAAAAGTTGCACTTTTGCTCCAAGTTATGCTCAGAAACACTGTTTAGAGCGCTTACAGCGCCAGCAAACGCTGTTTTGAACGCCTTAATACAAGACTTACTACTTGTTTGGAAATGCATGTGTAACATTACAAACATGATAAAACAGCTTGTTATCACATCCAAACACTGTTTTGGAACAAAATATGAGTTTTCAGTTCATTCTTCAAAAATTGCACTTTTGCTCCAAGTTATGCTCAGAAACACTGTTTAGAGCGCTTACAGCGCCAGCAAACGCTGTTTTGAACGCCTTAATACAAGACTTACTACTTGTTTGGAAATGCATGTGTAACATTACAAACATGATAAAACAGCTTGTTATCACATCCAAACACTGTTTTGGAACAAAATATGAGTTTTCAGTTCATTCTTCAAAAGTTGCACTTTTGCTCCAAGTTATGCTCAGAAACACTGTTTAGAGCGCTTACAGCGCCAGCAAACGCTGTTTTGAACGCCTTAATACAAGACTTACTACTTGTTTGGAAATGCATGTGTAACATTACAAACATGATAAAACAGCTTGTTATCACATCCAAACACTGTTTTGGAACAAAATATGAGTTTTCAGTTCATTCTTCAAAAGTTGCACTTTTGCCACAAGTTATGCTCAGAAACACTGTTTAGAGCGCTTACAGCGCCAGCAAACGCTGTTTTGAACGCCTTAATACAAGACTTACTACTTGTTTGGAAATGCATGTGTAACATTACAAACATGATAAAACAGCTTGTTATCACATCCAAACACTGTTTTGAAACAAAATATGAGTTTTCAGTTCATTCTTCAAAAGTTGCACTTTTGCTCCAAGT
Organism: Brachyhypopomus gauderio; assembly: GCF_052324685.1. Taxonomy (NCBI): domain Eukaryota; kingdom Metazoa; phylum Chordata; class Actinopteri; order Gymnotiformes; family Hypopomidae; genus Brachyhypopomus; species Brachyhypopomus gauderio. Next base: position 14,569 of record NW_027507369.1, read on the forward strand.
TATGCTCAGAAACACTGTTTAGAGCGCTTACAGCGCCAGCAAACGCTGTTTTGAACGCCTTAATACAAGACTTACTACTTGTTTGGAAATGCATGTGTAACATTACAAACATGATAAAACAGCTTGTTATCACATCCAAACACTGTTTTGGAACAAAATATGAGTTTTCAGTTCATTCTTCAAAAGTTGCACTTTTGCCACAAGTTATGCTCAGAAACACTGTTTAGAGCTCTTACAACGCCAGCAAACGCTGTTTTGAACGCCTTAATGCAAGCCTTACTACTTGTATGGAAATGCATGTGTAACATTACAAACATGATAAAACAGCTTGTTATCACATCCAAACACTGTTTTCATTCAAAATATGAGTTTTCAGTTCATTCTTCAAAAGTTGCACTTTTGCTCCAAGTTATGCTCAGAAACACTGTTTAGAGCGCTTACAGCGCCAGCAAACGCTGTTTTGAACGCCTTAATACAAGACTTACTACTTGTTTGGAAATGCATGTGTAACATTACAAACATGATAAAACAGCTTGTTATCACATCCAAACACTGTTTTGGAACAAAATATGAGTTTTCAGTTCATTCTTCAAAAGTTGCACTTTTGCCACAAGTTATGCTCAGAAACACTGTTTAGAGCGCTTACAGCGCCAGCAAACGCTGTTTTGAACGCCTTAATACAAGACTTACTACTTGTTTGGAAATGCATGTGTAACATTACAAACATGATAAAACAGCTTGTTATCACATCCAAACACTGTTTTGGAACAAAATATGAGTTTTCAGTTCATTCTTCAAAAGTTGCACTTTTGCCACAAGTTATGCTCAGAAACACTGTTTAGAGCGCTTACAGCGCCAGCAAACGCTGTTTTGAACGCCTTAATGCAAGACTTACTACTTGTTAGGAAATGCATGTTTTGGAACAAAATATGAGTTTTCAGTTCATTCTTCAAAAGTTGCACTTTTGCTCCAAGTTATGCTCAGAAACACTGTTTAGAGCGCTTACAGCGCCAGCAAACGCTGTTTTGAACGCCTTAATACAAGACTTACTACTTGTTTGGAAATGCATGTGTAACATTACAAACATGATAAAACAGCTTGTTATCACATCCAAACACTGTTTTGGAACAAAATATGAGTTTTCAGTTCATTCTTCAAAAGTTGCACTTTTGCCACAAGTTATGCTCAGAAACACTGTTTAGAGCGCTTACAGCGCCAGCAAACGCTGTTTTGAACGCCTTAATACAAGACTTACTACTTGTTTGGAAATGCATGTGTAACATTACAAACATGATAAAACAGCTTGTTATCACATCCAAACACTGTTTTGGAACAAAATATGAGTTTTTCAGTTCATTCTTCAAAAATTGCACTTTTGCTCCAAGTTATGCTCAGAAACACTGTTTAGAGCGCTTACAGCGCCAGCAAACGCTGTTTTGAACGCCTTAATACAAGACTTACTACTTGTTTGGAAATGCATGTGTAACATTACAAACATGATAAAACAGCTTGTTATCACATCCAAACACTGTTTTGGAACAAAATATGAGTTTTCAGTTCATTCTTCAAAAGTTGCACTTTTGCTCCAAGTTATGCTCAGAAACACTGTTTAGAGCGCTTACAGCGCCAGCAAACGCTGTTTTGAACGCCTTAATACAAGACTTACTACTTGTTTGGAAATGCATGTGTAACATTACAAACATGATAAAACAGCTTGTTATCACATCCAAACACTGTTTTGGAACAAAATATGAGTTTTCAGTTCATTCTTCAAAAGTTGCACTTTTGCCACAAGTTATGCTCAGAAACACTGTTTAGAGCGCTTACAGCGCCAGCAAACGCTGTTTTGAACGCCTTAATGCAAGCCTTACTACTTGTATGGAAATGCATGTGTAACATTACAAACATGATAAAACAGCTTGTTATCACATCCAAACACTGTTTTCATTCAAAATATGAGTTTTCAGTTCATTCTTCAAAAGTTGCACTTTTGCTCCAAGTTATGCTCAGAAACACTGTTTAGAGCGCTTACAGCGCCAGCAAACGCTGTTTTGAACGCCTTAATACAAGACTTACTACTTGTTTGGAAATGCATGTGTAACATTACAAACATGATAAAACAGCTTGTTATCACATCCAAACACTGTTTTGGAACAAAATATGAGTTTTCAGTTCATTCTTCAAAAGTTGCACTTTTGCCACAAGTTATGCTCAGAAACACTGTTTAGAGCGCTTACAGCGCCAGCAAACGCTGTTTTGAACGCCTTAATACAAGACTTACTACTTGTTTGGAAATGCATGTGTAACATTACAAACATGATAAAACAGCTTGTTATCACATCCAAACACTGTTTTGGAACAAAAATATGAGTTTTCAGTTCATTCTTCAAAAGTTGCACTTTTGCCACAAGTTATGCTCAGAAACACTGTTTAGAGCGCTTACAGCGCCAGCAAACGCTGTTTTGAACGCCTTAATGCAAGACTTACTACTTGTTAGGAAATGCATGTTTTGGAACAAAATATGAGTTTTCAGTTCATTCTTCAAAAGTTGCACTTTTGCTCCAAATTATGCTCAGAAACACTGTTTAGAGCGCTTACAGCGCCAGCAAACGCTGTTTTGAACGCCTTAATACAAGACTTACTACTTGTTTGGAAATGCATGTGTAACATTACAAACATGATAAAACAGCTTGTTATCACATCCAAACACTGTTTTGGAACAAAATATGAGTTTTCAGTTCATTCTTCAAAAGTTGCACTTTTGCCACAAGTTATGCTCAGAAACACTGTTTAGAGCGCTTACAGCGCCAGCAAACGCTGTTTTGAACGCCTTAATACAAGACTTACTACTTGTTTGGAAATGCATGTGTAACATTACAAACATGATAAAACAGCTTGTTATCACATCCAAACACTGTTTTGGAACAAAATATGAGTTTTCAGTTCATTCTTCAAAAATTGCACTTTTGCTCCAAGTTATGCTCAGAAACACTGTTTAGAGCGCTTACAGCGCCAGCAAACGCTGTTTTGAACGCCTTAATACAAGACTTACTACTTGTTTGGAAATGCATGTGTAACATTACAAACATGATAAAACAGCTTGTTATCACATCCAAACACTGTTTTGGAACAAAATATGAGTTTTCAGTTCATTCTTCAAAAGTTGCACTTTTGCTCCAAGTTATGCTCAGAAACACTGTTTAGAGCGCTTACAGCGCCAGCAAACGCTGTTTGAACGCCTTAATACAAGACTTACTACTTGTTTGGAAATGCATGTGTAACATTACAAACATGATAAAACAGCTTGTTATCACATCCAAACACTGTTTTGGAACAAAATATGAGTTTTCAGTTCATTCTTCAAAAGTTGCACTTTTGCCACAAGTTATGCTCAGAAACACTGTTTAGAGCGCTTACAGCGCCAGCAAACGCTGTTTTGAACGCCTTAATACAAGACTTACTACTTGTTTGGAAATGCATGTGTAACATTACAAACATGATAAAACAGCTTGTTATCACATCCAAACACTGTTTTGAAACAAAATATGAGTTTTCAGTTCATTCTTCAAAAGTTGCACTTTTGCTCCAAGTTATGCTCAGAAACACTGTTTAGAGCGCTTACAGCGCCAGCAAACGCTGTTTTGAACGCCTTAATACAAGACTTACTACTTGTTTGGAAATGCATGTGTAACATTACAAACATGATAAAACAGCTTGTTATCACATCCAAACACTGTTTTGGAACAAAATATGAGTTTTCAGTTCATTCTTCAAAAATTGCACTTTTGCTCCAAGTTATGCTCAGAAACACTGTTTAGAGCGCTTACAGCGCCAGCAAACGCTGTTTTGAACGCCTTAATACAAGACTTACTACTTGTTTGGAAATGCATGTGTAACATTACAAACATGATAAAACAGCTTGTTATCACATCCAAACACTGTTTTGGAACAAAATATGAGTTTTCAGTTCATTCTTCAAAAGTTGCACTTTTGCTCCAAGTTATGCTCAGAAACACTGTTTAGAGCGCTTACAGCGCCAGCAAACGCTGTTTTGAACGCCTTAATACAAGACTTACTACTTGTTTGGAAATGCATGTGTAACATTACAAACATGATAAAACAGCTTGTTATCACATCCAAACACTGTTTTGGAACAAAATATGAGTTTTCAGTTCATTCTTCAAAAGTTGCACTTTTGCCACAAGTTATGCTCAGAAACACTGTTTAGAGCGCTTACAGCGCCAGCAAACGCTGTTTTGAACGCCTTAATACAAGACTTACTACTTGTTTGGAAATGCATGTGTAACATTACAAACATGATAAAACAGCTTGTTATCACATCCAAACACTGTTTTGAAACAAAATATGAGTTTTCAGTTCATTCTTCAAAAGTTGCACTTTTGCTCCAAGTTATGCTCAGAAACACTGTTTAGAGCGCTTACAGCGCCAGCAAACGCTGTTTTGAATGCCTTAATACAAGACTTACTACTTGTTTGGAAATGCATGTGTAACATTACAAACATGATAAAACAGCTTGTTATCACATCCAAACACTGTTTTCAACCAAAATATGAGTTTTCTTTTCATTCTTCAAAAGTTGCACTTTTGCCACAACTTATGCTCAGAAACACTGTTTAGAGCGCTTACAGCGCCAGCAAACGCTGTTTTGAACGCCTTAATACAAGACTTACTACTTGTTTGGAAATGCATGTGTAACATTACAAACATGATAAAACAGCTTGTTATCACATTCAAACACTGTTTTAGAACAAAATATGAGTTTTCAGTTCATTCTTCAAAAGTTGCACTTTTGCTCCAAGTTATGCTCAGAAACACTGTTTAGAGCGCTTACAGCGCCAGCAAACGCTGTTTTGAACGCCTTAATACAAGACTTACTACTTGTTTGGAAATGCATGTGTAACATTACAAACATGATAAAACAGCTTGTTATCACATCCAAACACTGTTTTGAACCAAAATATGAGTTTTCTTTTCATTCTTCAAAAGTTGCACTTTTGCCACAAGTTATGCTCAGAAACACTGTTTAGAGCTCTTACAACGCCCGCAAACGCTGTTTTGAACGCCTTAATACAAGACTTACTACTTGTTTGGAAATGCATGTGTAACATTACAAACATGATAAAACAGCTTGTTATCACATCCAAACACTGTTTTAGAACAAAATATGAGTTTTCAGTTCATTCTTCAAAAGTTGCACTTTTGCTCCAAGTTATGCTCAGAAACACTGTTTAGAGCGCTTACAGCGCCAGCAAACGCTGTTTTGAACGCCTTAATACAAGACTTACTACTTGTTTGGAAATGCATGTGTAACATTACAAACATGATAAAACAGCTTGTTATCACATCCAAACACTGTTTTGAACCAAAATATGAGTTTTCTTTTCATTCTTCAAAAGTTGCACTTTTGCCACAAGTTATGCTCAGAAACACTGTTTAGAGCTCTTACAACGCCCGCAAACGCTGTTTTGAACGCCTTAATACAAGACTTACTACTTGTTTGGAAATGCATGTGTAACATTACAAACATGATAAAACAGCTTGTTATCACATCCAAACACTGTTTTGGAACAAAATATGAGTTTTCAGTTCATTCTTCAAAAGTTGCACTTTTGCCACAAGTTATGCTCAGAAACACTGTTTAGAGCGCTTACAGCGCCAGCAAACGCTGTTTTGAACGCCTTAATACAAGACTTACTACTTGTTTTGAAATGCATGTGTAACATTACAAACATGATAAAACAGCTTGTTATCACATCCAAACACTGTTTTAGAACAAAATATGAGTTTTCAGTTCATTCTTCAAAAGTTGCACTTTTGCTCCAAGTTATGCTCAGAAACACTGTTTAGAGCGCTTACAGCGCCAGCAAACGCTGTTTTGAACGCCTTAATACAAGACTTACTACTTGTTTGGAAATGCATGTGTAACATTACAAACATGATAAAACAGCTTGTTATCACATCCAAACACTGTTTTGAACCAAAATATGAGTTTTCTTTTCATTCTTCAAAAGTTGCACTTTTGCCACAAGTTATGCTCAGAAACACTGTTTAGAGCTCTTACAACGCCCGCAAACGCTGTTTTGAACGCCTTAATACAAGACTTACTACTTGTTTGGAAATGCATGTGTAACATTACAAACATGATAAAACAGCTTGTTATCACATCCAAACACTGTTTTGGAACAAAATATGAGTTTTCAGTTCATTCTTCAAAAGTTGCACTTTTGCCACAAGTTATGCTCAGAAACACTGTTTAGAGCGCTTACAGCGCCAGCAAACGCTGTTTTGAACGCCTTAATACAAGACTTACTACTTGTTTGGAAATGCATGTGTAACATTACAAACATGATAAAACAGCTTGTTATCACATCCAAACACTGTTTTGGAACAAAATATGAGTTTTCAGTTCATTCTTCAAAAGTTGCACTTTTGCCACAAGTTATGCTCAGAAACACTGTTTAGAGCTCTTACAACGCCAGCAAACGCTGTTTTGAACGCCTTAATGCAAGCCTTACTACTTGTATGGAAATGCATGTGTAACATTACAAACATGATAAAACAGCTTGTTATCACATCCAAACACTGTTTTCATTCAAAATATGAGTTTTCAGTTCATTCTTCAAAAGTTGCACTTTTGCTCCAAGTTATGCTCAGAAACACTGTTTAGAGCGCTTACAGCGCCAGCAAACGCTGTTTTGAACGCCTTAATACAAGACTTACTACTTGTTTGGAAATGCATGTGTAACATTACAAACATGATAAAACAGCTTGTTATCACATCCAAACACTGTTTTGGAACAAAATATGAGTTTTCAGTTCATTCTTCAAAAGTTGCACTTTTGCCACAAGTTATGCTCAGAAACACTGTTTAGAGCGCTTACAGCGCCAGCAAACGCTGTTTTGAACGCCTTAATACAAGACTTACTACTTGTTTGGAAATGCATGTGTAACATTACAAACATGATAAAACAGCTTGTTATCACATCCAAACACTGTTTTGGAACAAAATATGAGTTTTCAGTTCATTCTTCAAAAGTTGCACTTTTGCCACAAGTTATGCTCAGAAACACTGTTTAGAGCTCTTACAACGCCAGCAAACGCTGTTTTGAACGCCTTAATGCAAGCCTTACTACTTGTTAGGAAATGCATGTGTAACATTACAAACATGATAAAACAGCTTGTTATCACATCCAAACACTGTTTTAGAACAAAATATGAGTTTTCAGTTCATTCTTCAAAAGTTGCACTTTTGCTCCAAGTTATGCTCAGAAACACTGTTTAGAGCGCTTACAGCGCCAGCAAACGCTGTTTTGAACGCCTTAATACAAGACTTACTACTTGTTTGGAAATGCATGTGTAACATTACAAACATGATAAATCAGCTTGTTATCACATCCAAACACTGTTTTGGAACAAAATATGAGTTTTCAGTTCATTCTTCAAAAGTTGCACTTTTGCCACAAGTTATGCTCAGAAACACTGTTTAGAGCGCTTACAGCGCCAGCAAACGCTGTTTTGAACGCCTTAATACAAGACTTACTACTTGTTTGGAAATGCATGTGTAACATTACAAACATGATAAAACAGCTTGTTATCACATCCAAACACTGTTTTCATTCAAAATATGAGTTTTCTTTTCATTCTTCAAAAGTTGCACTTTTGCCACAAGTTATGCTCAGAAACACTGTTTAGAGCGCTTACAGCGCCAGCAAACGCTGTTTTGAACGCCTTAATGCAAGCCTTACTACTTGTATGGAAATGCATGTGTAACATTACAAACATGATAAAACAGCTTGTTATCACATCCAAACACTGTTTTAGAACAAAATATGAGTTTTCAGTTCATTCTTCAAAAGTTGCACTTTTGCTCCAAGTTATGCTCAGAAACACTGTTTAGAGCGCGTACAGCGCCAGCAAACGCTGTTTTGAACGCCTTAATGCAAGACTTACTACTTGTTAGAAAATGGATGTGTAACATTACAAACATGATAAAACAGCTTGTTATCACATCCAAACACTGTTTTAGAACAAAATATGAGTTTTCAGTTCATTCTTCAAAAGTTGCACTTTTGCTCCAAGTTATGCTCAGAAACACTGTTTAGAGCGCTTACAGCGCCAGCAAACGCTGTTTTGAACGCCTTAATACAAGACTTACTACTTGTTTGGAAATGCATGTGTAACATTACAAACATGATAAAACAGCTTGTTATCACATCCAAACACTGTTTTGGAACAAAATATGAGTTTTCAGTTCATTCTTCAAAAGTTGCACTTTTGCCACAAGTTATGCTCAGAAACACTGTTTAGAGCGCTTACAGCGCCAGCAAACGCTGTTTTGAACGCCTTAATACAAGACTTACTACTTGTTTGGAAATGCATGTGTAACATTACAAACATGATAAAACAGCTTGTTATCACATCCAAACACTGTTTTCATTCAAAATATGAGTTTTCTTTTCATTCTTCAAAAGTTGCACTTTTGCCACAAGTTATGCTCAGAAACACTGTTTAGAGCGCTTACAGCGCCAGCAAACGCTGTTTTGAACGCCTTAATGCAAGCCTTACTACTTGTATGGAAATGCATGTGTAACATTACAAACATGATAAAACAGCTTGTTATCACATCCAAACACTGTTTTAGAACAAAATATGAGTTTTCAGTTCATTCTTCAAAAGTTGCACTTTTGCTCCAAGTTATGCTCAGAAACACTGTTTAGAGCGCGTACAGCGCCAGCAAACGCTGTTTTGAACGCCTTAATGCAAGACTTACTACTTGTTAGAAAATGGATGTGTAACATTACAAACATGATAAAACAGCTTGTTATCACATCCAAACACTGTTTTCATTCAAAATATGAGTTTTCTTTTCATTCTTGAAAAGTTGCACTTTTGCCCCAAGTTATGCTCAGAAACACTGTTTAGAGCTCTTACAACGCCAGCAAACGCTGTTTTGAACGCCTTAATGCAAGCCTTACTACTTGTATGGAAATGCATGTGTAACATTACAAACATGATAAAACAGCTTGTTATCACATCCAAACACTGTTTTGGAACAAAATATGAGTTTTCAGTTCATTCTTCAAAAGTTGCACTTTTGCTCCAAGTTATGCTCAGAAACACTGTTTAGAGCGCTTACAGCGCCAGCAAACGCTGTTTTGAACGCCTTAATACAAGACTTACTACTTGTTTGGAAATGCATGTGTAACATTACAAACATGATAAAACAGCTTGTTATCACATCCAAACACTGTTTTGGAACAAAATATGAGTTTTCAGTTCATTCTTCAAAAGTTGCACTTTTGCTCCAAGTTATGCTCAGAAACACTGTTTAGAGCGCTTACAGCGCCAGCAAACGCTGTTTTGAACGCCTTAATACAAGACTTACTACTGGTTTGGAAATGCATGTGTAACATTACAAACATGATAAAACAGCTTGTTATCACATCCAAACACTGTTTTGGAACAAAATATGAGTTTTCAGTTCATTCTTCAAAAGTTGCACTTTTGCCACAAGTTATGCTCAGAAACACTGTTTAGAGCGCTTACAGCGCCAGCAAACGCTGTTTTGAACGCCTTAATACAAGACTTACTACTTGTTTGGAAATGCATGTGTAACATTACAAACATGATAAAACAGCTTGTTATCACATCCAAACACTGTTTTGGAACAAAATATGAGTTTTCAGTTCATTCTTCAAAAGTTGCACTTTTGCCACAAGTTATGCTCAGAAACACTGTTTAGAGCGCTTACAGCGCCAGCAAACGCTGTTTTGAACGCCTTAATACAAGACTTACTACTTGTTTGGAAATGCATGTGTAACATTACAAACATGATAAAACAGCTTGTTATCACATCCAAACACTGTTTTGGAACAAAATATGAGTTTTCAGTTCATTCTTCAAAAGTTGCACTTTTGCCACAAGTTATGCTCAGAAACACTGTTTAGAGCGCTTACAGCGCCAGCAAACGCTGTTTTGAACGCCTTAATACAAGACTTACTACTTGTTTGGAAATGCATGTGTAACATTACAAACATGATAAAACAGCTTGTTATCACATCCAAACACTGTTTTGGAACAAAATATGAGTTTTCAGTTCATTCTTCAAAAGTTGCACTTTTGCCACAAGTTATGCTCAGAAACACTGTTTAGAGCTCTTACAACGCCAGCAAACGCTGTTTTGAACGCCTTAATGCAAGCCTTACTACTTGTTAGGAAATGCATGTGTAACATTACAAACATGATAAAACAGCTTGTTATCACATCCAAACACTGTTTTAGAACAAAATATGAGTTTTCAGTTCATTCTTCAAAAGTTGCACTTTTGCTCCAAGTTATGCTCAGAAACACTGTTTAGAGCGCTTACAGCGCCAGCAAACGCTGTTTTGAACGCCTTAATACAAGACTTACTACTTGTTTGGAAATGCATGTGTAACATTACAAACATGATAAAACAGCTTGTTATCACATCCAAACACTGTTTTGAAACAAAATATGAGTTTTCAGTTCATTCTTCAAAAGTTGCACTTTTGCTCCAAGTTATGCTCAGAAACACTGTTTAGAGCGCTTACAGCGCCAGCAAACGCTGTTTTGAACGCCTTAATACAAGACTTACTACTTGTTTGGAAATGCATGTGTAACATTACAAACATGATAAAACAGCTTGTTATCACATCCAAACACTGTTTTCAACCAAAATATGAGTTTTCTTTTCATTCTTCAAAAGTTGCACTTTTGCCACAAGTTATGCTCAGAAACACTGTTTAGAGCTCTTACAACGCCAGCAAACGCTGTTTTGAACGCCTTAATACAAGACTTACTACTTGTTTGGAAATGCATGTGTAACATTACAAACATGATAAAACAGCTTATCACATCCAAACACTGTTTTGAAACAAAATATGAGTTTTCAGTTAATTCTTCAAAAGTTGCACTTTTGCCACAAGTTATGCTCAGAAACACTGTTTAGAGCGCTTACAGCGCCAGCAAACGCTGTTTTGAACGCCTTAATACAAGACTTACTACTTGTTTGGAAATGCATGTGTAACATTACAAACATGATAAAACAGCTTGTTATCACATCCAAACACTGTTTTGAAACAAAATATGAGTTTTCTTTTCATTCTTGAAAAGTTGCACTTTTGCTCCAAGTTATGCTCAGAAACACTGTTTAGAGCGCGTACAGCGCCAGCAAACGCTGTTTTGAACGCCTTAATGCAAGACTTACTACTTGTTAGAAAATGGATGTGTAACATTACAAACATGATAAAACAGCTTGTTATCACATCCAAACACTGTTTTCATTCAAAATATGAGTTTTCTTTTCATTCTTGAAAAGTTGCACTTTTGCCCCAAGTTATGCTCAGAAACACTGTTTAGAGCTCTTACAACGCCAGCAAACGCTGTTTTGAACGCCTTAATGCAAGCCTTACTACTTGTATGGAAATGCATGTGTAACATTACAAACATGATAAAACAGCTTGTTATCACATCCAAACACTGTTTTCAACCAAAATATGAGTTTTCTTTTCATTCTTCAAAAGTTGCACTTTTGCCACAAGTTATGCTCAGAAACACTGTTTAGAGCTCTTACAACGCCAGCAAACGCTGTTTTGAACGCCTTAATACAAGACTTACTACTTGTTTGGAAATGCATGTGTAACATTACAAACATGATAAAACAGCTTATCACATCCAAACACTGTTTTGAAACAAAATATGAGTTTTCAGTTAATTCTTCAAAAGTTGCACTTTTGCCACAAGTTATGCTCAGAAACACTGTTTAGAGCGCTTACAGCGCCAGCAAACGCTGTTTTGAACGCCTTAATACAAGACTTACTACTTGTTTGGAAATGCATGTGTAACATTACAAACATGATAAAACAGCTTGTTATCACATCCAAACACTGTTTTGAAACAAAATATGAGTTTTCTTTTCATTCTTGAAAAGTTGCACTTTTGCTCCAAGTTATGCTCAGAAACACTGTTTAGAGCGCGTACAGCGCCAGCAAACGCTGTTTTGAACGCCTTAATGCAAGACTTACTACTTGTTAGAAAATGGATGTGTAACATTACAAACATGATAAAACAGCTTGTTATCACATCCAAACACTGTTTTCATTCAAAATATGAGTTTTCTTTTCATTCTTGAAAAGTTGCACTTTTGCCCCAAGTTATGCTCAGAAACACTGTTTAGAGCTCTTACAACGCCAGCAAACGCTGTTTTGAACGCCTTAATGCAAGCCTTACTACTTGTATGGAAATGCATGTGTAACATTACAAACATGATAAAACAGCTTGTTATCACATCCAAACACTGTTTTGGAACAAAATATGAGTTTTCAGTTCATTCTTTAAAAGTTGCACTTTTGCTCCAAGTTATGCTCAGAAACACTGTTTAGAGCGCTTACAGCGCCAGCAAACGCTGTTTTGAACGCCTTAATACAAGACTTACTACTTGTTTGGAAATGCATGTGTAACATTACAAACATGATAAAACAGCTTGTTATCACATCCAAACACTGTTTTGGAACAAAATATGAGTTTTCAGTTCATTCTTCAAAAGTTGCACTTTTGCCACAAGTAATGCTCAGAAACACTGTTTAGAGCGCTTACAGCGCCAGCAAACGCTGTTTTGAACGCCTTAATACAAGACTTACTACTTGTTTGGAAATGCATGTGTAACATTACAAACATGATAAAACAGCTTGTTATCACATCCAAACACTGTTTTGGAACAAAATATGAGTTTTCAGTTCATTCTTCAAAAGTTGCACTTTTGCCACAAGTTATGCTCAGAAACACTGTTTAGAGCGCTTACAGCGCCAGCAAACGCTGTTTTGAACGCCTTAATACAAGACTTACTACTTGTTTGGAAATGCATGTGTAACATTACAAACATGATAAAACAGCTTGTTATCACATCCAAACACTGTTTTGGAACAAAATATGAGTTTTCAGTTCATTCTTCAAAAGTTGCACTTTTGCTCCAAGTTATGCTCAGAAACACTGTTTAGAGCGCTTACAGCGCCAGCAAACGCTGTTTTGAACGCCTTAATACAAGACTTACTACTGGTTTGGAAATGCATGTGTAACATTACAAACATGATAAAACAGCTTGTTATCACATCCAAACACTGTTTTCATTCAAAATATGAGTTTTCTTTTCATTCTTCAAAAGATGCACTTTTGCCACAAGTTATGCTCAGAAACACTGTTTAGAGCGCTTACAGCGCCAGCAAACGCTGTTTTGAACGCCTTAATACAAGACTTACTACTTGTTTGGAAATGCATGTGTAACATTACAAACATGATAAAACAGCTTGTTATCACATCCAAACACTGTTTTGGAACAAAATATGAGTTTTCAGTTCATTCTTCAAAAGTTGCACTTTTGCCACAAGTTATGCTCAGAAACACTGTTTAGAGCTCTTACAACGCCAGCAAACGCTGTTTTGAACGCGTTAATGCAAGCCTTACTACTTGTTAGAAAATGCATGTGTAACATTACAAACATGATAAAACAGCTTATCACATCCAAACACTGTTTTCATTCAAAATATGAGTTTTCTTTTCATTCTTCAAAAGTTGCACTTTTGCCACAAGTTATGCTCAGAAACACTGTTTAGAGCGCTTACAGCGCCAGCAAACGCTGTTTTGAACGCCTTAATACAAGACTTACTACTTGTTTGGAAATGCATGTGTAACATTACAAACATGATAAAACAGCTTGTTATCACATCCAAACACTGTTTTGGAACAAAATATGAGTTTTCAGTTCATTCTTCAAAAGTTGCACTTTTGCTCCATGTTATGCTCAGAAACACTGTTTAGAGCGCTTACAGCGCCAGCAAACGCTGTTTTGAACGCCTTAATACAAGACTTACTACTGGTTTGGAAATGCATGTGTAACATTACAAACATGATAAAACAGCTTGTTATCACATCCAAACACTGTTTTAGAACAAAATATGAGTTTTCAGTTCATTCTTCAAAAGTTGCACTTTTGCTCCAAGTTATGCTCAGAAACACTGTTTAGAGCGCTTACAGCGCCAGCAAACGCTGTTTTGAACGCCTTAATACAAGACTTACTACTTGTTTGGAAATGCATGTGTAACATAACAAACATGATAAAACAGCTTGTTAACACATCCAAACACTGTTTTGGAACAAAATATGAGTTTTCAGTTCATTCTTCAAAAGTTGCACTTTTGCCACAAGTTATGCTCAGAAACACTGTTTAGAGCGCTTACAGCGCCAGCAAACGCTGTTTTGAACGCCTTAATACAAGACTTACTACTTGTTTGGAAATGCATGTGTAACATTACAAACATGATAAAACAGCTTGTTATCACATCCAAACACTGTTTTGGAACAAAATATGAGTTTTCAGTTCATTCTTCAAAAGTTGCACTTTTGCCACAAGTTATGCTCAGAAACACTGTTTAGAGCGCTTACAGCGCCAGCAAACGCTGTTTTGAATGCCTTAATACAAGACTTACTACTTGTTTGGAAATGCATGTGTAACATTACAAACATGATAAAACAGCTTGTTATCACATCCAAACACTGTTTTGGAACAAAATATGAGTTTTCAGTTCATTCTTCAAAAGTTGCACTTTTGCCACAAGTTATGCTCAGAAACACTGTTTAGAGCGCTTACAGCGCCAGCAAACGCTGTTTTGAACGCCTTAATACAAGACTTACTACTTGTTTGGAAATGCATGTGTAACATTACAAACATGATAAAACAGCTTGTTATCACATCCAAACACTGTTTTGGAACAAAATATGAGTTTTCAGTTCATTCTTCAAAAGTTGCACTTTTGCCACAAGTTACGCTCAGAAACACTGTTTAGAGCTCTTACAACGCCAGCAAACGCTGTTTTGAACGCCTTAATGCAAGCCTTACTACTTGTTAGGAAATGCATGTGTAACATTACAAACATGATAAAACAGCTTGTTATCACATCCAAACACTGTTTTAGAACAAAATATGAGTTTTCAGTTCATTCTTCAAAAGTTGCACTTTTGCTCCAAGTTATGCTCAGAAACACTGTTTAGAGCGCTTACAGCGCCAGCAAACGCTGTTTTGAACGCCTTAATACAAGACTTACTACTTGTTTGGAAATGCATGTGTAACATTACAAACATGATAAAACAGCTTGTTATCACATCCAAACACTGTTTTGGAACAAAATATGAGTTTTCAGTTCATTCTTCAAAAGTTGCACTTTTGCCACAAGTTATGCTCAGAAACACTGTTTAGAGCGCTTACAGCGCCAGCAAACGCTGTTTTGAACGCCTTAATACAAGACTTACTACTTGTTTGGAAATGCATGTGTAACATTACAAACATGATAAAACAGCTTGTTATCACATCCAAACACTGTTTTCATTCAAAATATGAGTTTTCTTTTCATTCTTCAAAAGTTGCACTTTTGCCACAAGTTATGCTCAGAAACACTGTTTAGAGCGCTTACAGCGCCAGCAAACGCTGTTTTGAACGCCTTAATGCAAGCCTTACTACTTGTATGGAAATGCATGTGTAACATTACAAACATGATAAAACAGCTTGTTATCACATCCAAACACTGTTTTCATTCAAAATATGAGTTTTCTTTTCATTCTTGAAAAGTTGCACTTTTGCCCCAAGTTATGCTCAGAAACACTGTTTAGAGCGCTTACAGCGCCAGCAAACGCTGTTTTGAACGCCTTAATACAAGACTTACTACTTGTTTGGAAATGCATGTGTAACATTACAAACATGATAAAACAGCTTGTTATCACATCCAAACACTGTTTTGGAACAAAATATGAGTTTTCAGTTCATTCTTCAAAAGTTGCACTTTTGCCACAAGTTATGCTCAGAAACACTGTTTAGAGCTCTTACAACGCCAGCAAACGCTGTTTTGAACGCGTTAATGCAAGCCTTACTACTTGTTAGAAAATGCATGTGTAACATTACAAACATGATAAAACAGCTTATCACATCCAAACACTGTTTTCATTCAAAATATGAGTTTTCTTTTCATTCTTCAAAAGTTGCACTTTTGCCACAAGTTATGCTCAGAAACACTGTTTAGAGCGCTTACAGCGCCAGCAAACGCTGTTTTGAACGCCTTAATACAAGACTTACTACTTGTTTGGAAATGCATGTGTAACATTACAAACATGATAAAACAGCTTGTTATCACATCCAAACACTGTTTTGGAACAAAATATGAGTTTTCAGTTCATTCTTCAAAAGTTGCACTTTTGCTCCATGTTATGCTCAGAAACACTGTTTAGAGCTCTTACAACGCCAGCAAACGCTGTTTTGAACGCCTTAATGCAAGCCTTACTACTTGTTAGGAAATGCATGTGTAACATTACAAACATGATAAAACAGCTTGTTATCACATCCAAACACTGCTTTAGAACAAAATATGAGTTTTCAGTTCATTCTTCAAAAGTTGCACTTTTGCTCCAAGTTATGCTCAGAAACACTGTTTAGAGCGCTTACAGCGCCAGCAAACGCTGTTTTGAACGCCTTAATACAAGACTTACTACTTGTTTGGAAATGCATGTGTAACATTACAAACATGATAAAACAGCTTGTTATCACATCCAAACACTGTTTTGGAACAAAATATGAGTTTTCAGTTCATTCTTCAAAAGTTGCACTTTTGCCACAAGTTATGCTCAGAAACACTGTTTAGAGCGCTTACAGCGCCAGCAAACGCTGTTTTGAACGCCTTAATACAAGACTTACTACTTGTTTGGAAATGCATGTGTAACATTACAAACATGATAAAACAGCTTGTTATCACATCCAAACACTGTTTTCATTCAAAATATGAGTTTTCTTTTCATTCTTCAAAAGTTGCACTTTTGCCACAAGTTATGCTCAGAAACACTGTTTAGAGCGCTTACAGCGCCAGCAAACGCTGTTTTGAACGCC
Organism: Brachyhypopomus gauderio; assembly: GCF_052324685.1. Lineage (NCBI taxonomy): Eukaryota > Metazoa > Chordata > Actinopteri > Gymnotiformes > Hypopomidae > Brachyhypopomus > Brachyhypopomus gauderio. The sequence goes on from NW_027507369.1 coordinate 31,532, forward strand.
TTAATGCAAGCCTTACTACTTGTATGGAAATGCATGTGTAACATTACAAACATGATAAAACAGCTTGTTATCACATCCAAACACTGTTTTCATTCAAAATATGAGTTTTCTTTTCATTCTTGAAAAGTTGCACTTTTGCCCCAAGTTATGCTCAGAAACACTGTTTAGAGCGCTTACAGCGCCAGCAAACGCTGTTTTGAACGCCTTAATACAAGACTTACTACTTGTTTGGAAATGCATGTGTAACATTACAAACATGATAAAACAGCTTGTTATCACATCCAAACACTGTTTTGGAACAAAATATGAGTTTTCAGTTCATTCTTCAAAAGTTGCACTTTTGCCACAAGTTATGCTCAGAAACACTGTTTAGAGCTCTTACAACGCCAGCAAACGCTGTTTTGAACGCGTTAATGCAAGCCTTACTACTTGTTAGAAAATGCATGTGTAACATTACAAACATGATAAAACAGCTTATCACATCCAAACACTGTTTTCATTCAAAATATGAGTTTTCTTTTCATTCTTCAAAAGTTGCACTTTTGCCACAAGTTATGCTCAGAAACACTGTTTAGAGCGCTTACAGCGCCAGCAAACGCTGTTTTGAACGCCTTAATACAAGACTGTGGGATAGGCAATACGTCCTTAACATGGATTTAAGGGTCTGGTGAAACCTTTCTAGGGCACCCTGTGACTCTGGGTGATAAGCACTAGATACCTGATGACGAATTCCCATTTGTTTCATGGCCTTTTGGAAATATCTGGACATAAAATTTGTTCCTTGATCGGACTGTACATGTTTAGGGAGACCAAAAGTGGTGAAGAATTTAATCAACGCGTTCACTATCGCGGGAGCCTTAAGGGAACGAAGGGGAACAGCCTCAGTATAACGGGTGGCAACACACATAATGGTCAACATATAAACATATCCTGACTTCGTTTTGGGGAGTGGACCCACGCAGTCAATGAGAACGCGCTCGAAGGGTTCTCCACACACCGGAATAGGTTTTAAAGGGGCAGGCGGAACCACCTGATTCGGTTTACCAGCCACTTGACACACATGACATGAGCGACAAAACTGATTTACATCCCGTTTCATCATGGGCCAAAAGAAATGTCGCAACAAACGTAGATACGTTTTTCTAACACCTAGGTGTCCAGATAAAACATGGTCATGAGCAAGACTCAAAACGTGGGACCGATATGGTTGCGGTACGACCACCTGATGTACAGTTCTCCACTCCTGATCCGTGCTTGCATCAGGAGGAGTCCATTTACGCATCAGAACACCGTTCTCGAGGTAGTAGGCTACTGAACGCGTACTGAAATTCCCATCAGTTGATACGCTTGCTATACAAGTGGATAAAGTGTTGTCTTTCTGCTGTGCCTCAATGAGTTTGTCTCGGCCAAGAGTCGATGTAAATGAGTCGAACGGACACGGTTCGGTTTCATTCGATTCCGTGGTCTGTGTAGGTGTCTCACTGCACATAAACGAATCGGATAGTCCATCGACTTCCGCGTATTTTCGTGCCTGGGCTCTGGTGAGCACGCACGTCTTAAAAACAGAAGGAAATTCCGTTAACAAACTGTCTGAAACACTCTCCTCTGGCTCTGACACGACTTCAGGGGCGGACCAACCCTTACTACCCGCCAAATCGTTACCGAGAATAAACGTTATTCCATTCACCGGTAATTTCTCCCTCACAGCAACCCTAACCATACCGGTAACTAACTCCGAGCGCAAATATATATTGTGCAAAGGAACTCTCAACACACGCAAGTCAATACCTTGCACCAAAACATCCGAGTCACATTTTGTCTTCTCAGACAAAGGCAAAACCGAACTTAGCATCAACGACTGTGCTGCCCCGGTGTCTCTCAGTATGCGAACGGGATACTGAATCGCACCTGATGACAACACCGCTACAGTCCCATCGAACACAAATGGCTTAAATGAGGCGTCTATTTGGACTGTATCCAAATAGGTATCGGACTCCTGGTGTAAAGAGGAGGTATGAACTAACCCGATGGGTTTTGCTGGTGAGTGGGGCTTCTTCTGGTTTTTATTAAGCAGCTTTGGACAACCTGCTATAAGGTGACCGGCTTCGTGACAATAAAAACATTGACGCGACTCACCAGACGTCCTCGCGGGTGTGTTCGGAGGCAGAGGAGGTGTAGTAGCAACACGATCGACCTGACGTGCTCGCTGGGGAGTAGAGAATATAGTTTTGTGCGTTAATACAAACTCGTCGGCAAGGATTGCAGCATCAGCAAGAGATGACACCTTCTGTTCGTTTAAATGCACAACTAATCTCTCCGGAGCACACGTTTTAAATTCCTCTAATAAAACCAGTTCTCTAAGCTGTTCAAGTGTGTTCACTTTGCAAGACGCGCACCATTTATCGAAAAGAGCCGCCTTTTCACGGGCAAATTCAACATATGTTTGGCTGGCGGTTTTGGCGTGCTTACGGAACTTCTGTCGATATGCTTCTGGGACTAACTCATAGGCACGTAAGACCGTGGATTTCACCACGTCATAATCCAGACTCTGTTCCAGCGTTAAAGCGGAGCATACTTCCTGAGCTCTTCCCACCAGTTTACACTGTAATAATAGAGTCCACACATCCTTAGGCCATTTCAACGTTGTCGCTATTCGTTCGAACACCGGGAAGTATGCATCAACTTCGTTTTCACGAAAATAGGGCACAACAGCCAGATTTCTACTGACATCAAACCCCTCCCAGCCTGCCGTAGCAGACGGAGTAGACTGGAGCGCCGGAGACCGTGTCCTAGTACGCGGAGCGGGTACAGGGGTAGACAGGCCCAACGAGTGTCCACGCGGAGAAGGCACCGGCCGGGAGCCAGCAGGGGAAATGTGAGAGGGTGGATGTTGCCTCATCTCCAGCTCCAACTCTCGCACCCTGACATCCCGATGTGTCTCAAGTTCAAGGGCACGGACACGCTGTCTACCCAACTCTAGTTCTAACTCCTTCATGCGTAACGCAAGCATCGGGTCCATCTGACCGGGAGCAATAGGTTCCACATGCACCAGATCTTTAGCCTCAGCCCCAAACTCGGCCTCGATTCCCGGCCCAGACGGAAAGGTAACCCCCGGAGTCTCGTCTCTATCTGGCAGTATCTGTTGCTGTACGAGCTCATCATATAGGATATTCTTGATAACGCGTTTCGTATCAGAGCGAGACACCGTCACACTAAAGAAATCCGCAATCAATAAAAGATCATCTTTCCGACACTTGTCAAATTGTTCTAAGGTGGGAAACAACGTGAACTGTACCAAATCGAATGCAGCAGCCATGACTACTCACAACCGACAAAACGAAACAAAATAACAGAACAAAACCCACACCAAACCGCACGCCCCCCCCCCACCACAAAACAACAAAACCGGCAGGCAAACCAAACCAAAGGGACGAGCCCCCAATTCTGTTACGACCCGGCCTAGGCTACCGGATCGTAACAGGTAAAGACGGAGAAATATTTATGATGAAGGAAAATGTTTATTTGTGGCGGGACAATAGGCTTCAGGAGTTGATATGGCAAAAAAAAAAATAACAACTTGGAAACACAACAGAATGGCTAACTTCCTATTTCACAGAAAGAATAAAGAAAATATACAAAAACCTACCCTAACTCCCTAACCTTAAACAGAGGACAAAACGGAACAAAAATAGCCTCAACTCCCTACGTCCCAACCACTGAGAAAACCCAAGAAGTGAATATACAGGCTATGTACAGTGTGGTATATACAATAGGCGACCAGACTTATATTGAGGGGGGAAACCGTAATCGTAGTCAATGGAGAAGCGTAGATCATAGCCGACACAGAATCCAAAAATACATCAACAAACACTTCCACACATACACTCAGAACACCACGAACAAACTGTCTTAACCATACAAAAATCTCAAAATGCGAACCACTCTTAATCTTTCCTTCCTGCCAACCTCCTTGTCTTCATTTCCGGGCCGGTTTAAGTAGGGTTGATGACAGCAGGGGCAGCCAACGAGATTGTCGCAAGGTAGTGGTGTGACGCCAGACAGCCAACGAACGTCGACACCGTTGCAGCGGAGCGCGATTGGACGCGTTGCCTGGGGAAACAACTCACACACACACCGTGCGGCGCTCACACATAGCGTGCGCTGTGACAGCCCTAGTGAACTATATAGAAACACTTCTACATCGACCCCAGGGCCGTAACATTATGCTCAGAAACACTGTTTAGAGCTCTTACAGCGCCAGCAAACGCTGTTTTGAACGCCTTAATACAAGACTCACTACTTGTATGGAAATGGATGTGTAACATTACAAACATGATAAAACAGCTTGTTATCACATCCAAACACTGTTTTGGAACAAAATATGAGTTTTCAGTTCATTCTTCAAAAGTTGCACTTTTGCCACAAGTTATGCTCAGAAACACTGTTTAGAGCGCTTGCAGCGCCAGCAAACGCTGTTTTGAACGCCTTAATACAAGACTTACTACTTGTATGGAAATGCATGTGTAACATTACAAACATGATAAAACAGCTTGTTATCACATCCAAACACTGTTTTGGAACAAAATATGAGTTTTCAGTTCATTCTTCAAAAGTTGCACTTTTGCTCCAAGTTATGCTCAGAAACACTGTTTAGAGCGCTTACAGCGCCAGCAAACGCTGTTTTGAACGCCTTAATACAAGACTCACTACTTGTATGGAAATGGATGTGTAACATTACAAACATGATAAAACAGCTTGTTATCACATCCAAACACTGTTTTCATTCAAAATATGAGTTTTCTTTTCATTCTTGAAAAGTTGCACTTTTGCCACAAGTTATGCTCAGAAACACTGTTTAGAGCTCTTACAGCGCCAGCAAACGCTGTTTTGAACGCCTTAATACAAGACTCACTACTTGTATGGAAATGGATGTGTAACATTACAAACATGATAAAACAGCTTGTTATCACATCCAAACACTGTTTTCATTCAAAATATGAGTTTTCTTTTCATTCTTGAAAAGTTGCACTTTTGCCCCAAGTTATGCTCAGAAACACTGTTTAGAGCTCTTACAACGCCAGAAAACGCTGTTTTGAACGCCTTAATGCAAGCCTTACTACTTGTTAGGAAATGCATGTGTAACATTACAAACATGATAAAACAGCTTGTTATCACATCCAAACACTGTTTTGGAACAAAATATGAGTTTTCAGTTCATTCTTCAAAAGTTGCACTTTTGCCACAAGTTATGCTCAGAAACACTGTTTAGAGCGCTTGCAGCGCCAGCAAACGCTGTTTTGAACGCCTTAATACAAGACTTACTACTTGTATGGAAATGGATGTGTAACATTACAAACATGATAAAACAGCTTGTTATCACATCCAAACACTGTTTTCATTCAAAATATGAGTTTTCTTTTCATTCTTGAAAAGTTGCACTTTTGCCCCAAGTTATGCTCAGAAACACTGTTTAGAGCTCTTACAACGCCAGAAAACGCTGTTTTGAACGCCTTAATGCAAGCCTTACTACTTGTTAGGAAATGCATGTGTAACATTACAAACATGATAAAACAGCTTGTTATCACATCCAAACACTGTTTTGGAACAAAATATGAGTTTTCAGTTCATTCTTCAAAAGTTGCACTTTTGCTCCAAGTTTTGCTCAGAAACACTGTTTAGAGCGCTTACAGCGCCAGCAAACGCTGTTTTGAACGCCTTAATACAAGACTTACTACTTGTTTGGAAATGCATGTGTAACATTACAAACATGATAAAACAGCTTGTTATCACATCCAAACACTGTTTTGGAACAAAATATGAGTTTTCAGTTCATTCTTCAAAAGTTGCACTTTTGCCACAAGTTATGCTCAGAAACACTGTTTAGAGCGCTTACAGCGCCAGCAAACGCTGTTTTGAACGCCTTAATACAAGACTTACTACTTGTATGGAAATGGATGTGTAACATTACAAACATGATAAAACAGCTTGTTATCACATCCAAACACTGTTTTCATTCAAAATATGAGTTTTCTTTTCATTCTTGAAAAGTTGCACTTTTGCCACAAGTTATGCTCAGAAACACTGTTTAGAGCTCTTACAGCGCCAGCAAACGCTGTTTTGAACGCCTTAATACAAGACTCACTACTTGTATGGAAATGGATGTGTAACATTACAAACATGATAAAACAGCTTGTTATCACATCCAAACACTGTTTTCATTCAAAATGAGTTTTCTTTTCATTCTTGAAAAGTTGCACTTTTGCCACAAGTTATGCTCAGAAACACTGTTTAGAGCTCTTACAGCGCCAGCAAACGCTGTTTTGAACGCCTTAATACAAGACTCACTACTTGTATGGAAATGGATGTGTAACATTACAAACATGATAAAACAGCTTGTTATCACATCCAAACACTGTTTTCGTTCAAAATATGAGTTTTCTTTTCATTCTTGAAAAGTTGCACTTTTGCCCCAAGTTATGCTCAGAAACACTGTTTAGAGCTCTTACAACGCCAGAAAACGCTGTTTTGAACGCCTTAATGCAAGCCTTACTACTTGTTAGGAAATGCATGTGTAACATTACAAACATGATAAAACAGCTTGTTATCACATCCAAACACTGTTTTGGAACAAAATATGAGTTTTCAGTTCATTCTTCAAAAGTTGCACTTTTGCCACAAGTTATGCTCAGAAACACTGTTTAGAGCGCTTGCAGCCCCAGCAAACGCTGTTTTGAACGCCTTAATACAAGACTTACTACTTGTATGGAAATGGATGTGTAACATTACAAACATGATAAAACAGCTTGTTATCACATCCAAACACTGTTTTCATTCAAAATATGAGTTTTCTTTTCATTCTTGAAAAGTTGCACTTTTGCCCCAAGTTATGCTCAGAAACACTGTTTAGAGCTCTTACAACGCCAGAAAACGCTGTTTTGAACGCCTTAATGCAAGCCTTACTACTTGTTAGGAAATGCATGTGTAACATTACAAACATGATAAAACAGCTTGTTATCACATCCAAACACTGTTTTGGAACAAAATATGAGTTTTCAGTTCATTCTTCAAAAGTTGCACTTTTGCTCCAAGTTATGCTCAGAAACACTGTTTAGAGCACTTACAGCGCCAGCAAACGCTGTTTTGAACGCCTTAATACAAGACTCACTACTTGTATGGAAATGGATGTGTAACATTACAAACATGATAAAACAGCTTGTTATCACATCCAAACACTGTTTTCATTCAAAATATGAGTTTTCTTTTCATTCTTGAAAAGTTGCACTTTTGCCCCAAGTTATGCTCAGAAACACTGTTTAGAGCTCTTACAACGCCAGAAAACGCTGTTTTGAACGCCTTAATGCAAGCCTTACTACTTGTTAGGAAATGCATGTGTAACATTACAAACATGATAAAACAGCTTGTTATCACATCCAAACACTGTTTTGGAACAAAATATGAGTTTTCAGTTCATTCTTCAAAAGTTGCACTTTTGCTCCAAGTTTTGCTTAGAAACACTGTTTAGAGCGCTTACAGCGCCAGCAAACGCTGTTTTGAACGCCTTAATACAAGACTTACTACTTGTTTGGAAATGCATGTGTAACATTACAAACATGATAAAACAGCTTGTTATCACATCCAAACACTGTTTTGGAACAAAATATGAGTTTTCAGTTCATTCTTGAAAAGTTGCACTTTTGCCCCAAGTTATGCTCAGAAACACTGTTTAGAGCTCTTACAACGCCAGAAAACGCTGTTTTGAACGCCTTAATACAAGACTTACTACTTGTATGGAAATGAATGTGTAACATTACAAACATGATAAAACAGCTTGTTATCACATCCAAACACTGTTTTCATTCAAAATATGAGTTTTCTTTTCATTCTTGAAAAGTTGCACTTTTGCCACAAGTTATGCTCAGAAACACTATTTAGAGCTCTTACAGCGCCAGCAAACGCTGTTTTGAACGCCTTAATACAAGACTCACTACTTGTATGGAAATGGATGTGTAACATTACAAACATGATAAAACAGCTTGTTATCACATCCAAACACTGTTTTCATTCAAAATATGAGTTTTCTTTTCATTCTTGAAAAGTTGCACTTTTGCCACAAGTTATGCTCAGAAACACTGTTTAGAGCTCTTACAGCGCCAGCAAACGCTGTTTTGAACGCCTTAATACAAGACTCACTACTTGTATGGAAATGGATGTGTAACATTACAAACATGATAAAACAGCTTGTTATCACATCCAAACACTGTTTTGGAACAAAATATGAGTTTTCAGTTCATTCTTCAAAAGTTGCACTTTTGCCACAAGTTATGCTCAGAAACACTGTTTAGAGCGCTTGCAGCGCCAGCAAACGCTGTTTTGAACGCCTTAATACAAGACTTACTACTTGTATGGAAATGCATGTGTAACATTACAAACATGATAAAACAGCTTGTTATCACATCCAAACACTGTTTTGGAACAAAATATGAGTTTTCAGTTCATTCTTCAAAAGTTGCGCTTTTGCTCCAAGTTATGCTCAGAAACACTGTTTAGAGCGCTTACAGCGCCAGCAAACGCTGTTTTGAACGCCTTAATACAAGACTCACTACTTGTATGGAAATGGATGTGTAACATTACAAACATGATAAAACAGCTTGTTATCACATCCAAACACTGTTTTCATTCAAAATATGAGTTTTCTTTTCATTCTTGAAAAGTTGCACTTTTGCCACAAGTTATGCTCAGAAACACTGTTTAGAGCTCTTACAGCGCCAGCAAACGCTGTTTTGAACGCCTTAATACAAGACTCACTACTTGTATGGAAATGGATGTGTAACATTACAAACATGATAAAACAGCTTGTTATCACATCCAAACACTGTTTTCATTCAAAATATGAGTTTTCTTTTCATTCTTGAAAAGTTGCACTTTTGCCCCAAGTTATGCTCAGAAACACTGTTTAGAGCTCTTACAACGCCAGAAAACGCTGTTTTGAACGCCTTAATGCAAGCCTTACTACTTGTTAGGAAATGCATGTGTAACATTACAAACATGATAAAACAGCTTGTTATCACATCCAAACACTGTTTTGGAACAAAATATGAGTTTTCAGTTCATTCTTCAAAAGTTGCACTTTTGCCACAAGTTATGCTCAGAAACACTGTTTAGAGCGCTTGCAGCGCCAGCAAACGCTGTTTTGAACGCCTTAATACAAGACTTACTACTTGTATGGAAATGGATGTGTAACATTACAAACATGATAAAACAGCTTGTTATCACATCCAAACACTGTTTTCATTCAAAATATGAGTTTTCTTTTCATTCTTGAAAAGTTGCACTTTTGCCCCAAGTTATGCTCAGAAACACTGTTTAGAGCTCTTACAACGCCAGAAAACGCTGTTTTGAACGCCTTAATGCAAGCCTTACTACTTGTTAGGAAATGCATGTGTAACATTACAAACATGATAAAACAGCTTGTTATCACATCCAAACACTGTTTTGGAACAAAATATGAGTTTTCAGTTCATTCTTCAAAAGTTGCACTTTTGCTCCAAGTTATGCTCAGAAACACTGTTTAGAGCGCTTACAGCGCCAGCAAACGCTGTTTTGAACGCCTTAATACAAGACTCACTACTTGTATGGAAATGGATGTGTAACATTACAAACATGATAAAACAGCTTGTTATCACATCCAAACACTGTTTTCATTCAAAATATGAGTTTTCTTTTCATTCTTGAAAAGTTGCACTTTTGCCCCAAGTTATGCTCAGAAACACTGTTTAGAGCTCTTACAACGCCAGAAAACGCTGTTTTGAACGCCTTAATGCAAGCCTTACTACTTGTTAGGAAATGCATGTGTAACATTACAAACATGATAAAACAGCTTGTTATCACATCCAAACACTGTTTTGGAACAAAATATGAGTTTTCAGTTCATTCTTCAAAAGTTGCACTTTTGCTCCAAGTTTTGCTCAGAAACACTGTTTAGAGCGCTTACAGCGCCAGCAAACGCTGTTTTGAACGCCTTAATACAAGACTTACTACTTGTTTGGAAATGCATGTGTAACATTACAAACATGATAAAACAGCTTGTTATCACATCCAAACACTGTTTTGGAACAAAATATGAGTTTTCAGTTCATTCTTCAAAAGTTGCACTTTTGCCACAAGTTATGCTCAGAAACACTGTTTAGAGCGCTTACAGCGCCAGCAAACGCTGTTTTGAACGCCTTAATACAAGACTTACTACTTGTATGGAAATGGATGTGTAACATTACAAACATGATAAAACAGCTTGTTATCACATCCAAACACTGTTTTCATTCAAAATATGACTTTTCTTTTCATTCTTGAAAAGTTGCACTTTTGCCACAAGTTATGCTCAGAAACACTGTTTAGAGCTCTTACAGCGCCAGCAAACGCTGTTTTGAACGCCTTAATACAAGACTCACTACTTGTATGGAAATGGATGTGTAACATTACAAACATGATAAAACAGCTTGTTATCACATCCAAACACTGTTTTCATTCAAAATATGAGTTTTCTTTTCATTCTTGAAAAGTTGCACTTTTGCCACAAGTTATGCTCAGAAACACTGTTTAGAGCTCTTACAGCGCCAGCAAACGCTGTTTTGAACGCCTTAATACAAGACTCACTACTTGTATGGAAATGGATGTGTAACATTACAAACATGATAAAACAGCTTGTTATCACATCCAAACACTGTTTTCATTCAAAATATGAGTTTTCTTTTCATTCTTGAAAAGTTGCACTTTTGCCCCAAGTTATGCTCAGAAACACTGTTTAGAGCTCTTACAACGCCAGAAAACGCTGTTTTGAACGCCTTAATGCAAGCCTTACTACTTGTTAGGAAATGCATGTGTAACATTACAAACATGATAAAACAGCTTGTTATCACATCCAAACACTGTTTTGGAACAAAATATGAGTTTTCAGTTCATTCTTCAAAAGTTGCACTTTTGCCACAAGTTATGCTCAGAAACACTGTTTAGAGCGCTTGCAGCCCCAGCAAACGCTGTTTTGAACGCCTTAATACAAGACTTACTACTTGTTAGAAAATGGATGTGTAACATTACAAACATGATAAAACAGCTTGTTATCACATCCAAACACTGTTTTCATTCAAAATATGAGTTTTCTTTTCATTCTTGAAAAGTTGCACTTTTGCCCCAAGTTATGCTCAGAAACACTGTTTAGAGCTCTTACAACGCCAGCAAACGCTGTTTTGAACGCCTTAATGCAAGCCTTACTACTTGTATGGAAATGCATGTGTAACATACAAACATGATAAAACAGCTTGTTATCACATCCAAACACTGTTTTGGAACAAAATATGAGTTTTCAGTTCATTCTTCAAAAGTTGCACTTTTGCTCCAAGTTATGCTCAGAAACACTATTTAGAGCGCTTACAGCGCCAGCAAACGCTGTTTTGAACGCCTTAATACAAGACTTACTACTTGTTTGGAAATGCATGTGTAACATTACAAACATGATAAAACAGCTTGTTATCACATCCAAACACTGTTTTGGAACAAAATATGAGTTTTCAGTTCATTCTTCAAAAGTTGCACTTTTGCCACAAGTAATGCTCAGAAACACTGTTAGAGCGCTTACAGCGCTAGCAAACGCTGTTTTGAACGCCTTAATACAAGACTTACTACTTGTTTGGAAATGCATGTGTAACATTACAAACATGATAAAACAGCTTGTTATCACATCCAAACACTGTTTTGGAACAAAATATGAGTTTTCAGTTCATTCTTCAAAAGTTGCACTTTTGCTCCAAGTTATGCTCAGAAACACTGTTTAGAGCGCTTACAGCGCCAGCAAACGCTGTTTTGAACGCCTTAATACAAGACTTACTACTTGTTTGGAAATGCATGTGTAACATTACAAACATGATAAAAACAGCTTGTTATCACATCCAAACACTGTTTTTGGAACAAAATATGAGTTTTCAGTTCATTCTTCAAAAGTTGCACTTTTGCCACAAGTAATGCTCAGAAACACTGTTTAGAGCGCTTACAGCGCCAGCAAACGCTGTTTTGAACGCCTTAATACAAGACTTACTACTTGTTTGGAAATGCATGTGTAACATTACAAACATGATAAAACAGCTTGTTATCACATCCAAACACTGTTTTGGAACAAAATATGAGTTTTCAGTTCATTCTTCAAAAGTTGCACTTTTGCTCCAAGTTATGCTCAGAAACACTGTTTAGAGCTCTTACAACGCCAGAAAACGCTGTTTTGAACGCCTTAATGCAAGCCTTACTACTTGTTAGGAAATGCATGTGTAACATTACAAACATGATAAAACAGCTTGTTATCACATCCAAACACTGTTTTGGAACAAAATATGAGTTTTCAGTTCATTCTTCAAAAGTTGCACTTTTGCCACAAGTTATGCTCAGAAACACTGTTTAGAGCGCTTGCAGCGCCAGCAAACGCTGTTTTGAACGCCTTAATACAAGACTTACTACTTGTATGGAAATGGATGTGTAACATTACAAACATGATAAAACAGCTTGTTATCACATCCAAACACTGTTTTCATTCAAAATATGAGTTTTCTTTTCATTCTTGAAAAGTTGCACTCTTTTGCCCCAAGTTATGCTCAGAAACACTGTTTAGAGCTCTTACAACGCCAGAAAACGCTGTTTTGAACGCCTTAATGCAAGCCTTACTACTTGTTAGGAAATTGCATGTGTAACATTACAAACATGATAAAACAGCTTGTTATCACATCCAAACACAGTTTTGGAACAAAAATATGAGTTTTCAGTTCATTCTTCAAAAGTTGCACTTTTGCTCCAAGTTATGCTCAGAAACACTGTTTAGAGCGCTTACAGCGCCAGCAAACGCTGTTTTGAACGCCTTAATACAAGACTCACTACTTGTATGGAAATGGATGTGTAACATTACAAACATGATAAAACAGCTTGTTATCACATCCAAACACTGTTTTCATTCAAAATATGAGTTTTCTTTTCATTCTTGAAAAGTTGCACTTTTGCCCCAAGTTATGCTCAGAAACACTGTTTAGAGCTCTTACAACGCCAGAAAACGCTGTTTTGAACGCCTTAATGCAAGCCTTACTACTTGTTAGGAAATGCATGTGTAACATTACAAACATGATAAAACAGCTTGTTATCACATCCAAACACTGTTTTGGAACAAAATATGAGTTTTCAGTTCATTCTTCAAAAGTTGCACTTTTGCTCCAAGTTTTGCTCAGAAACACTGTTTAGAGCGCTTACAGCGCCAGCAAACGCTGTTTTGAACGCCTTAATACAAGACTTACTACTTGTTTGGAAATGCATGTGTAACATAACAAACATGATAAAACAGCTTGTTATCACATCCAAACACTGTTTTGGAACAAAATATGAGTTTTCAGTTCATTCTTCAAAAGTTGCACTTTTGCCACAAGTTATGCTCAGAAACACTGTTTAGAGAGCGCTTACAGCGCCAG
>NW_027507370.1:2500-17500 GCF_052324685.1 Brachyhypopomus gauderio
GCCCCTGGAGGACCAGGATCGGGGTGATCGAGAGGCAGGGAGGCCGCAGCCTACGGGGAGACGAGCTCCACAGCGAAACCTAACACGGAGCGTGTGACCCCTCTCTCTAGCCGGGGAGCTAGAGGACCGGGACGCGTCTGAATTTAGGAAGACGGAGGTGACCAGGGCCACCTTCGAACCTCCAACCGCGGTCTTGCCCATTACAGGCACAGTCCGAATGATGGGAATAGCGACCCTCAGACAGGCGTAGCCCTGGGATGAACCCAGGGCCGCAATGTGCGTTCGAAGTGTCGATGATCAATGTGTCCTGCAATTCACATTAGTTCTCGCAGCTGGCTGCGTTCTTCATCGACGCACGAGCCGAGTGATCCACCGCTAAGAGTTGTACTCTTGGTTTTTTCGTGAGAGGCACCAAACATGATAAATGGTTTTTTACCATTTTTCAAGTGACGGGCGCCCCGCCGTAGTGCCTGACCCGAGGGACAGGCACCCGAGCACGGGGTCTTTAAACCCGCAGCCCTCTGCGGGCCCCCTCCACACTCGGCACCCGCCCTGTCCGTCTCGGAGGACTGGGTGAGCACGCGTAGCAACGGGGTGTTGGAAAGGGGTGTGTGAATACTGAAGGACCCAGAGGCCTACCTCGTCACCGCCCGCCATGCTCCCAGGAAGGGAGGAGCACTCGTAGCGCTGCCCGAGGTGAGCTTGGGAGCTACAGCACACAGTGAACCCCTCTCCTCACCCGCCGCCCGCCATGTCCACCCCTCCCTGCGGAGAGGAGCACGCGTAGCACCGGGGGTGTGGAGGGTGTGAAGACTAAAGCCACCAGGGGGACCACCCAGTCAGCGTCCGCCATGTCTCCAGTACAGGAGAGCACTCGTAGCGCTGCCTGAGGCGGGGTTGATGAGCTAGAGTCCACACGTGGCCCTCCCCATCACCGCCCGCCATGCCTCCGGTAAGGGAGAGCACTCGTAGCGCTGTATGGGGTTGGTTCGAAGACTAGTAGGTACCCGTCACCCGACGAAAAATGGAAGGCAACGGCCACACACGCGCAACCGCTTTGACGACGTCTGAGCCCAGGAAGACAAAGGTGGCGTGAGCCTCCTGCGAACCTCCCAACGCGGGTCTGGTCCTTTACGGGCACAGTCCCGATTTATAGCAACAGACGTAGGGTGCGTGGTGGTGCCGTGAGCCTGAGGTCACCGAATGTGGAAAACCCCACGCACGCCGACAGAGAGAGAGGGCCTCGCGGCCCAGACTCACGCCATTGTGCGTGTGGAAACCGGCCGTAACCGTGTTTTTTTAGCGCTTCGCACGAGCCAGAGAGTACCGAGGAGGTGCGCTCGAGATGGGGGGCTGTTTGGAGAGAACAGACCAGCTTGCGCCATCGCTGTTCAGGCGTTAAACATATGATGATCTCCAGTCCGGTACCGAAGCGCACAACCCTTTCCCCAGAGGCCCGAGGAGACGCACAGAGGCTGGGAGGAGGCGCGCCGGGCGGCGCTACCCGTTAATGATCCTTCCGCAGGTTCACCTACGGAAACCTTGTTACGACTTTTACTTCCTCTAGATGATCAAGTTTGATCGACTTCTCAGCACTACACCAAGGCCCACGAGGGGTCCCGGTGCGGCCGATCCGAGGACCTCACTAAACCATCCGATCGGTAGTAGCGACGGGCGGTGTGTACAAAGGGCAGGGACTTAATCAACGCGAGCTTGTGACTCACGCTTACTGGGAATTCCTCGTTCATGGGGAATAATTGCAATCCCCAGTCCCAATCACGATTGGGTTTCAGCGGATTACCCGCGCCTCTCGGCGAAGGGTAGGCACATGCTGAGCCAACCATTGTGGCGCGCGTGCAGCCCCGGACATCTAAGGGCATCACAGACCTGTTATTGCTCCATCTCGTGTGGCTGAACGCCACTTGTCCCTCTAAGAAGTTGATGCAGACCACGGAGGGCCGCATAACTAGTTAGCATGCCGGAGTCTCGTTCGTTATCGGAATTAACCAGACAAATCGCTCCACCAACTAAGAACGGCCATGCACCACCACCCACAGAATCGAGAAAGAGCCATCAATCTGTCAATCCTTTCCGTGTCCGGGCCGGGTGAGGTTTCCCGTGTTGAGTCAAATTAAGCCGCAGGCTCCACTCCTGGTGGTGCCCTTCCGTCAATTCCTTTAAGTTTCAGCTTTGCAACCATACTCCCCCCGGAACCCAAAGACTCGTGGTTTCCCGCACGCTGCCCGGCGGGTCATGGGAATAACGCCGCCGGATCGCGGGTTGGCATAGTTTACGGTCGGAACTACGACGGTATCTGATCGTCTTCGAACCTCCGACTTTCGTTCTTGATTAATGAAAACATTCTTGGCAAATGCTTTCGCTTTCGTCCGTCTTGCGCCGGTCCAAGAATTTCACCTCTAGCGGCGCAATACGAATGCCCCCGGCCGTCCCTCTTAATCATGGCCCTGGTTCCGGAAACCCACAAAATAGAACCGGAGTCCTATTCCATTATTCCTAGCTCAGGTATTCGGGCGAGTAGCGGCCCGCTTTGAACACTCTAATTTTTTCAAAGTAAACGCTCCGGACCCCGACCGGACACCCAGCCAAGGGCATCCGAGGGGCACCGGGAGGCAGGGTCTGGGACAGGCGGTGGCTCGCCTCGCGGCGGACCGTCAGCCCACTCCCGAAATCCAACTACGAGCTTTTTAACTGCAGCAACTTTAATATACGCTATTGGAGCTGGAATTACCGCGGCTGCTGGCACCAGACTTGCCCTCCAATGGGTCCTCACCCATGGGTTTAGGATACGCTCATTCCGATTACAGGGCCTCGAAAGAGACCTGTATCGTTATTTTTCGTCACTACCTCCCCGTGTCGGGAATGGGTAATTTGCGCGCCTGCTGCCTTCCTTGGATGTGGTAGCCGTTTCTCAGGCTCCCTCTCCGGAATCGAACCCTGATTCCCCGTTACCCGTGGTCACCATGGTAGGCGACTATAGTACCATCGAAAGTTGATAGGGCAGACATTCGAATGAGACGTCGCCGCCGCGGAGGGCGCGCGATCGGCCCGAGGTTATCTAGAGTCACCAAAGCGGCCGGGGGGCCCGCGCCCCGCCGGATGGGTTTTGGATCTGATAAATGCACGCATCCCCCAGAGGGGTCAGCGCTCGTTTGCATGTATTAGCTCTAGAATTACCACAGTTATCCGAGTAACGTGTGGAGCGATCAAAGGAACCATGACTGATTTAATGAGCCATTCGCAGTTTCACTGTACCGGCCGTGTGTACTTAGACCTGCATGGCTTAATCTTTGAGACAAGCATATGTTACTGGCAGGATCAACCAGGTAGCTGCACCGCGGTGGTGAAAGGGACACCAGCTAACGTCGCGGCCACCTCGGCGTGCTCCATCCCCCGGGCAGGGTCAGGGGCCCACCTCGGTACCGGACGCCCACCATCGGTGCAGCAGGGGTGCGCCGTCAGCGTGGGGGAGAGAGCCCTCGTCAGCTCCCAGCACGCGCGCGCGCTACTGTGGGACGTAACCGAGAAATGAGTGATTCCGTGACCAGGCGGGGTGAGGCCAAGCATGTGTTGAACTAACCCGATCCACTGCTGGCTCTCACCCGTACACCATGGACGCCGATAGCGGACACCTGTGTAGACAGACCGGCCTTCAACGCTTCCCTCAGACGGTTCCGGGTGAGGATCGTGTCTTTTCAGACCGAGGCCCCCCCCATAGAGGCATGCCCGCTGGTTTGGGGAGGAACTACCCGGGCGGCACAGAAGGCTTCAACCCTAGGCCCAACCCAAGGCCTGTGTCTCGGTCATCATGATCATACCGAGGCTGCCGACCTCCCATCCTGAAGGAGCGCACACACCTCATGGGAGAGTTTTTGATAGGTATGTCATGTCGAGGCTGCCGTCCTCAATGAGCGCAGTCACCCCTTTTGTACAGCTTTCGTTGGTGAACGATCATACCCGAGAGGCTGCCGACCTACCCGTCCTGAAGGAGCGCATCCACCTCTCGCCCTATTCCTGTACCTAGGTATGTCGCACCGAGGTTGTGGCTCTATCCCATATATTCATTCATGAGCTCACACCTCATTGTACATTGCGCATTGGTTTGACCGGTTGTCTTTCTTATGACAGGGAGAAACCTTAAGTGGTAACCCGAGAGCCTAACCCCTGGCGGGCATCGTATGCCAATAGATCGGGAGAGCTCCGAACGCCCTCGAGATTGACACTCTCCCTAAAAACCTGCTGGTAGGTTTTTTGCAATCCACCGTACGCGTTTTCCTCCACGGCCGGGGAGGTTCTCGCCAGCCATGCCCGCCAAGGCAAATCTTCCCTCGGACACACCTCGGACGCTCGACCCCTGAAAAGGCCTGGCTGAACCAAGTGATGGTCGATGCTACTGGTATAACTGAAAAACCCCTGGCGGACTTGGGTTCGGATAACGGTCTTAGAGCGCACCTAGGTACTGTGCCATTGGATCCGGTAAGGCCAGCCGAAACCAGCATCTTCCGGGCTTGCGCACAGCACCCTCCGGATACGCACAGGCCGAGGTAGAGCATGTGAGGCTGGTGCCTGGAGGTCGGCGAGACCTCCAGTGTTAGGGGGGTCACCACTCCACCCCTAACCGGTGAAAGTGTTAGAGTCAGGCTAATGTTACCTTCACGCACCGCCTTGCATCCAGGCCTTATGAATGGGATAACCATTATAAGGTTAGGATGAACTCAAGAGACATGCTCTCCTATATACCTGCTGGTAGGTGTTTGCAATGCACCGTATGCGTTTTCCTCCACGGCCGGGGAGGTACTCGCCAGCCATGCCCGCCAAGGCAAATCTTCCCTCGGACACACCTCGGACGCTCGACCCCCGAAAAGGCCTGGCTGATCAAAGTGATGGTCGATGCTACTGGTATAACTGAAAAACCCCTGGCGGACTTGGGTTCGGATAACGGTCTTAGAGCGCACCTAGGTACTGTGCCATTGGATCCGGTAAGGCCAGCCGAAACCAGCATCTTCCGGGCTTGCGCACAGCACCCTCCGGATACGCACAGGCCGAGGTGGAGCATGCAGGCTGGAGGTTGGACAGACCTCCATAAGGGGGGTCACCACTCTTACACCCATGCCCAGCAGTGGCATTTCGGTCGGGCGCAAGCAGTGGTTCGAAGGCCTGAGAGACACGGATGTCTTTGACCTCCATCAGCAGGGGTCACTTATCCCTCCCCTTAAGCCGTCAAGGTGCATTAGAGTCGGGCTAGTTCACCTTAACGCACTGCCTTTCTTCTGATCCTTATTATGGTACAATCATATAAGGCTCAGAAAGCATGCTCCCCTATATACCTGCTGGTAGGTGTTTGCATTACACCGTTAGCGCATTCCTCCAGGGTCGGGGAGATGCCAGACAGCCATGCCCGCCAAGGCAAATCTTCCCTCGGACACACCTCTGAGACTCGATTGCCGAAAGGGCATGGCTGATTCAATAAGTGGTTCGTGGCAATGGTATAACACCTACCATTCTCAAACACATGGGGGGGGGTTTACGGCCTTAGAGCGCACCTAGGTGCTATACCATTGGATCCGGTAAGGCCAGCCGAAACCAGCATCTTCCGGGCTTGCGCATAGCACCCTCCGGATACGCACAGGTCGAAATACATTACGTGAGGATGGAGGTAGGACGACCTCCATAAGGGGGAGCATCACGCCTCCACCCTTGCCCAGCGTGGGCACTTTGCTCGGGCACAGCCCGTGTCATTTAAAGGCCTGGATCTTTTCAGACCTCCGGGGGGGGGCCTCACTCCCCCCCTACTTTGCTCAGAGGGAGCCTCTTACTCGGATAAAGTGATATAGTGTCTGCCATTGCAGGCCTGGATCATCTGTGACTTCCAGGGAGAGGCCTCTCAACTCCTCTCTTAAGCCGAAGCGTGCACTTTAAACGGATAAAGTGTGTGGCATTACATGCCTTTAAGCCTGGAACCTTTCTGACATCCACATATAGGGCCCTCATGCTTAATCATAAGCCCAACATGTACACTTTAATCGGATAAAGTGTGTGACATTACATGCTTTCATGCATGGAGCCTTTCTGACATCCACACATAGGGCCCTCATGCTTAATCATAAGCCCAACATGTACACTTTAATCGGATAAAGTGTGTGACATTACATGCTTTCATGCATGGAGCCTTTCTGACATCCACACATAGGGCCCTCATGCTTAATCATAAGCCCAAATGTGCACTTTAATCGGATAAAGTGTGTGACATTACATGCTTTCATGCATGGAGCCTTTCTGACATCCACAGAGAGGCCCCTCATCCTCTCTCATAAGCCCAAGAGTGTCATTTAGTCGGATAAATTGTGTGGCATTACATGCCTTTATTCCTGGATCCTTCCTCACATCCAGAGAGAGGCATACCAACCTACTCTCATAAGCCCAACATGTACACTTTAATCGGATAAAGTGTGTGACATTACATGCTTTCAATGCATGGAGCCTTTCTGACATCCACACATAGGGCCCTCATGCTTAATCATAAGCCCAAATGTGCACTTTAATCGGATAAAAGTGTGTGGCATTACATGCTTTCATGCATGGAGCCTTTCTGACATCCACACATAGGGCCCTCATGCTTAATCATAAGCCCAAATGTGCACTTTAATCGGATAAAGTGTGTGACATTACATGCCTTTAAGCCTGGAACCTTTCTGACATCCACATATAGGGCCCTCATGCTTAATCATAAGCCCAAATGTGCACTTTAATCGGATAAAGTGTGTGACATTACATGCCTTTAAGCCTGGAACCTTTCTGACATCCACATATAGGGCCCTCATGCTTAATCATAAGCCCAACATGTACACTTTAATCGGATTAAAGTGTGTGACATTACATGCCTTTAAGCCTGGAACCTTTCTGACATCCACATATAGGGCCCTCATGCTTAATCATAAGCCCAACATGTACACTTTAATCGGATAAAGTGTGTGGCATTACATGCTTTCATGCATGGAGCCTTTCTGACATCCACACATAGGGCCCTCATGCTTAATCATAAGCCCAAATGTGCACTTTAATCGGATAAAGTGTGTGACATTACATGCCTTTAAGCCTGGAACCTTTCTGACATCCACATATAGGGCCCTCATGCTTAATCATAAGCCCAACATGTACACTTTAATCGGATAAAGTGTGTGACATTACATGCCTTTAAGCCTGGAACCTTTCTGACATCCACATATAGGGCCCTCATGCTTAATCATAAGCCCAACATGTACACTTTAATCGGATAAAAGTGTGTGACATTACATGCTTTCATGCATGGAGCCTTTCTGACATCCACAGAGAGGCCCCTCATCCTCTCTCATAAGCCCAAGAGTGTCATTTAGTCGGATAAATTGTGTGTGGCATTACATGCCTTTATTCCTGGATCCTTCCTCACATCCAGAGAGAGGCATACCAACCTACTCTCATAAGCCCAAAAGTGCACTTTATTCGGATAAAGTGTGCAAAATTCCATGCATGGATCATTTGTGAGATCCATAAAGAGGCCTCTCAAATCCTCTAAAAATGCCCAGGGAGTGGACCTTTGGTCGGGCAAAGCGTGCGCCATAATCCTTGTCTTCATTTATGGTATACCATATATGTGGCTTTCAGAAGACCCTCTCCCCTATATACCTGATGGTAGGTGTTTGCATATCACCCATTCATAAAATCATCCAGACAGGGGGAAATGAGAGTGCATGTCCGTCTGGGTGCACATTCGGCGGGCACTGTCAGAGGATCGAGGCCTCTGGATGATCCACCCCTTGGTCAAAATTGGAACATAGTGCGATTTTTTGAACACAAAATCATACGTATGGTATAACATTTTTATCGACATAGAATTATTTTCGCCGAAAACTGACGCCTATGGTATACCAAATGAAGCGACATAGAATATTTTCCACTTGAAAACTTCGTGCTGCTGGTATATTTATGGACTTTGTGCATATTCTGAAGATTACTACTTGTATATGGTCTAACTCAGGAAGGAAAATAGACTAATTTCCAACAAAAACCTCATGCTACTGGTAAATTTAAGGGACTCTGTGCATTGCCTGAAGATTACTACTTGTATAAGGTATAACTCAGGAAGGGAAATAGACTAATTTTCCAACAAAAAACCTCATGCTACTGGTATATTTAAGGACTCTGTGCATTGCCTGATATGACACTTCAGAGTCAATTTACACCTATTTCTAAGCAAGATAGAAAAAAAAACTGACAATTTTTCTTGATCCTGGGGATGTACCCGAGCTAAAGAGCATGTTTTTTCGGACACTTTTTATGCTTTTTTCCCTTAAAGCCACCACCTGGCAATGTTATTAGCATTGGACTCTGTGCATTTCCTGAAGAAAATATCTTGTGTATGGTCTAACAAAGTAAGGGACATAGACTAATTCACTCATAAAACTCCATGCTTCTGGTTATATTTTATGGACTTTGTGCAAATTCTGACTTGAAAACCTCCACATGATGTTGGGTATAATAACTTTACCTCATGCCCAGAATGAGTGCACCTTCATTGGACACTCCAAGTGGACAGATGTGTCTGGAGGAGCCACCCAGTGGCAAATGCGTATGGTATAACAGAAAAAATGGACTTAGTGCATTTTCTGATCAGACACTTCAGACTGGATTTACACCTATTTCTAAGCAAGATAGAGAAAAAAACTGACAATTTTTCTTGATCCTGGGGATGTACCTGAGCTAAAGAGCATGTTTTTTGGACACTTTTATGCTTTTTTCACTAAAAGCCACCACCTGCTGCTGGTATATTTAAGGACTCTGTGCATTAGCCTGAAGATTACTACTTGTATATGGTCTAACCTCAGGAAGGGAAATAGACTAATTTCCAACAAAAACCTCATGCTACTGGTAATATTTAAGGACTCTGTGCATTGCCTGAAGATTACTACTTGTATATGGTCTAACTCAGGAAGGGAAAATAGACTAATTTCCAACAAAAAACCTCATGCTACTGGTAAATTTAAGGACTCTGTGCATTGCCTGAAGATTACTACTTGTATATGGTCTAACTCAGGAAGGGAAATAGACTAATTTCCAACAAAAACCTCATGCTACTGGTAAATTTAAGGACTCTGTGCATTGCCTGAAGATTACTACTTGTATAAGGTATAACTCAGGAAGGGAAAATAGACTAATTTCCAACAAAAACCTCATGCTACTGGGTATATTTAAGGACTCTGTGCATTGCCTGATATGACACTTCAGAGTCAATTTACACCTATTTTCTAAGCAAAATAGAAAAAAAAAACTGACAATTTTTCTTGATCCTGGGGATGTACCCGAGCTAAAGAGCATGTTTTTCGGACACTTTTATGCTTTTTTTCCCTTAAAGCCACCACCTGGCAATGTTTATAGCATTGGACTCTGTGCATTTCCTGAAGAAAATATCTTGTGTATGGTCTAACAAAGTAAGGGACATAGACTAATTCACTCATAAAACTCCATGCTTCTGGTTATATTTATGGACTTTGTGCAATTTCTGACTTGAAAACCTCCACATGATGTTGTGGTATAAATAACTTTACCTCATGCCCAGATGAGTGCACCTTCATCGGACACTTCAACTAGGCTGAGGTGTCTGGAGGAGCCACCCAGTGGCACGTACATATGGTATAACAGAAAAAAAAACGATGGAGTAGTACCGGTGACATCTTGTGGACTTTAAGAGTCAATGCGCCTTCCAAATAAGATTAAACTGTGCACTTTTTTTTCTAACAGCATTTAACCATGGTATAATTTAAACTAAACTCTCCTCTTTTATTCTAAGTTCATTTGGCCATGGTATATTTTTTATTTAAAATGGCCTTTTTTACTCAAATGGCCTTTTTTACTCAAAGTGTCTTTTCTACTGGTATATTTTATTTAAAATGGCCTTTTCAATTATGCCGGTACGTTCTCAGCCACGCAATCAGCAATGATTGGTCTCACCTGTTGCTGATTCTTTTCAATTATGCCCGGTACGTTCTCAGCCCACGCAATCAGCAATGATTGGTCTCACCTGTTGCCATGGCTTTTTAAGGAACTCTGGTATATTTAATTAAAAAGGCCTCTTTTTTAGTCTAAGTGTCTATGCCTCTGGTATATTTAATTTAAAAAGGCCTCTATTTTTTTCTAAGTGTCTATGCCTCTGGTATATTTAATTTAAAAAGGCCTCTATTTTTTTCTAAGTGTCTATGCCTCTGGTATATTTAATTTAAAAAGGCCTCTATTTTAGTCTAAGTGTCTATGCCTCTGGTATATTTAATTTAAAAAGGCCTCTATTTTAGTCTAAGTGTCTATGCCTCTGGTATATTTAATTTAAAAAGGCCTCTTTTTTAGTCTAAGTGTCTATGCCTCTGGTATATTTAATTTAAAAAGGCCTCTTTTTTATTCTAAGTGTCTATGCCTCTGGTATATTTAATTTAAAAAGGCCTCTATTTTTTTCTAAGTGTCTATGCCTCTGGTATATTTAATTTAAAAAGGCCTCTTTTTTAGTCTAAGTGTCTATGCCTCTGGTATATTTAATTTAAAAAGGCCTCTATTTTATTCTAAGTGTCTATGCCTCTGGTATATTTAATTTAAAAAGGCCTCTATTTTATTCTAAGTGTCTATGCCTCTGGTATATTTAATTTAAAAAGGCCTCTATTTTATTCTAAGTGTCTATGCCTCTGGTATATTTAATTTAAAAAGGCCTCTATTTTATTCTAAGTGTCTATGCCTCTGGTATATTTAATTTAAAAAGGCCTCTTTTTTAGTCTAAGTGTCTATGCCTCGGTATATTTAATTTAAAAAGCCTCTATTTTAGTCTAAGTGTCTATGCCTCTGGTGATATTTAATTTAAAAAGGGCCTCTATTTTTTCTAAGTGTCTATGCCTCTGGTATATTTAATTTAAAAAGGCCTCTTTTTTAGTCTAAGTGTCTATGCCTCTGGTATATTTAATTTAAAAAGGCCTCTTTTTTAGTCTAAGTGTCTATGCCTCTGGTATATTTAATTTAAAAAGGCCTCTATTTTTTTCTAAGTGTCTATGCCTCTGGTATATTTAATTTAAAAAGGCCTCTTTTTTATTCTAAGTGTCTATGCTGCTGGTATATCCTCGGACTTTGAAATATTTCAACCTCGCCTAACCCTCAAATAGTGCCGGTTGCCGAAATACTTGCACATTGCAACTTTGGAGACCACACCCCCTCTCTTGCAGAAAGCCAATCCGAAATTTGCAACGTCAATTCGGCAATTTGAAAGCTGCAATTGGCTATCACGGCCTGGTCATATGGAACCAGGTGAGAGTGATTTACTGGAGGAGGAGAAAGCATTAATACTGCAATTAAACGGCGTGCTCAGTTGCTCAGAAATGGACCGAAAGACTGTGAGTATTACTAAAAGCTCCGTGTGCTAATGGTATAATCTTTAAAGCTCCGTGTGCTAATGGTATAATCTTTAAAGCTCCGTCTGCTAATGGTATAATATTTAAAGCTCCGTCTGCTACTGGTATATTTAGGATCTTTTTCCCCTTATCTTTATCGGCAGTGTCCGTTGTGGTCAAACGGCACAAAGCAACCTGCTACAGCATGTAAGGACGGTTCACGAGATCCACGGCGAGGAGCTCGCCTTAATTTCTAGACTGGCCAGCATGCGATGTACGGAACGGCTGGATTGTGAGATTTGTGGAAAGAAAAGTTGGTCAGATTGGACATGCACTTAGCCTCATTCCATAATGTGCACGGTACCCAGAAGAAAAGTATTGTGGCCGAGGCAAAGCGGGTTTGTATGGTGAAAATGCTGAAGAAACACCGTGCTGGAGAGAAGCTGCCTTCAAAAGCAAGTGTAGCCTGTGACACACGCGACCTAGAAGAACCCGGGCCCAGCCACAGGGTGGATGTACCGTACAGCCAGGGGGTGGATGAACCATCCAGCCATTCTGAGGACGATGAGGTGACTGCACCCTCAAGCCGTCCTGACGATGACCACACACCCCATAAGAAGGCAGGCATGTGAGATCACCACAAGCTTTGGAAGGATCCAGGGTTGAGTGGGCGCTAGATGACTTCCAGGAGTTCTGCATACGCTCTAATCCCACAGCAAAGGACTCCGAAAACGGACACCTAAGGAAGACTCATGCCCTCAAATTCATTCTTCACATGACCGGAGACACCCGCAAGCAAGACTTCCATGACCTCAATTTCATCTACAACCTAAAGAGAATCAGACAGTGGCCGGCTGCTCTAATCAAGCAAAAATATAGCCACACTACGGTTCACATCATGCTCATTAATGTGGTTTCTTTCATAAAGCATGCACGTGCATTCCACTCAAACATACTGGGCCTTAGGTCAAAGCAGACCAGGCAGGTGCTTCTTCAAATAAGGAAATTACAGAAGGACCATACGAGGGTATATGAAGAGCCACCAGGAGACTGTTAAACGCCATAAATCAAGTATGTTGACACGGCGTTATTGTATTGAACCACCGCAATTATATGCATAGCGGTTCTGAACTCTCTCTTATCCCCCTACAGAAAAGCTCCAATCCACCCAAGGATTTGAGACGTTCATGGAGAAAGCACGCATGGAAGTCCCCAGGCTAATAGGTGAGTGGTCTGACCCACTATGCATGCCCAGTCAAGGCACACCTTAGGCCGCCACACACAGTAGCATTATAGGCCTGGGTCATCCAACCAGTGGTTTAATGACACTTAGTCTTTAATCCTGCTGCTTTTGTCTTCCAGACCAGATGAGAGCAGAAGCCAGGACGAGACGAATAGCCCTCCTTCAAGGTTATCTCGCTGGGTATCTCGCCATCCTCACAGGGCATAGGCCTGTTGTCATTTATAACTTAACAAGGGATCAGTTGGACAACGCAGAACAGGATGACCAGGGGCGGACCGTCATCTGGGTAAGCCCACAGAAGTGCACCATGCCCCGCCACACACAATAGCCAGAGAGCTGCTCCAGCAACCACTGGTACATATGGTACCTTTATATTCCCCAGGTCGATCGTCATAAAACAGACCGAAAATATGGGTCGGCTTACCTAGCCCTGATGCCTGGAGAGACAGCTTGGTTAAAAGAAATGGCTCAAATCTCTACCCAGCATGGAGACCCAAAGTGCCCATATGTCTTCCAAAGTCGAGGAATGCAGTTGACTAAAATTACTGATGTCTTAAAGAGAGCTTGGCGACACGCTGGGATGAGTGGGGATATTGGCTTTACCTTAATCAGAACAAGTGTCAGCAACCAGGTCAGACATCTCAGCCCTGAGACCGCATGTTAGTTTGTAAAAGCATGTGCCATACCATGGAGACTGCTGATCGCTTCTATGCATCTCTGCCCTACCCTGAGTGATGCATTCAGGGTAAGAGAAATCAGAATGCAGGCATTGGATAAACCAATAAATGGTTTAAAAGTGTTACTCGCCTCTGTGTAAAATTGTTACCCAATTTAAGCATACTCTGAGCCCGCCAGACACAGTGGGATGAGAGCCCTGGATGATTTAAAACATCCAGAAAATCATCATTCTGTATAAAATACATTGCCTAAGAATGTGCACTAAGAGCCGGCCACACACAGTAGGATGAGAGCCCTGGATGATTTAATACATCCAGAAAATCATCATTCTGTATAAAATACATTGCCTAAGAATGTGCACTAAGAGCCGGCCACACACAGTAGGTTGAGAGCCCTGGATGATTTAATACATCCAGAAAATCATCATTCTGTATAAAATACATTGCCTAAGAATGTGCACTAAGAGCCGGCCACACACAGTAGGATGAGAGCCCTGGATGATTTAATACATCCAGAAAATCATCATTCTGTATAAAATACATTGCCTAAAAAGGTGCACTAAGAGCCGGCCACACACATGTAGGATGAGAGCCCTAGGATGATTTAATACATCCAGAAAATCATCATTCTGTATAAAATACATTGCCTAAAAAAGGTGCACTAAGAGCCGGCCACACACAGTAGGATGAGAGCCCTGGATGATTTAATACATCCAGAAAATCATCATTCTGTATAAAATACATTGCCTAAAAAGGTGCACTAAGAGCCGGCCACACACAGTAGGATGAGAGCCCTGGATGATTTAATACATCCAGAAAATCATTATTCTGTATTAAATACATAGCCTAAGAATGTGCACTAAGAGCCGGCCACACACAGTAGGCTTATAGGCCTGAATTTAATTCCTCCAGAAACATATGGTATACAGCTTTAAGGAGGAAAATAATTACTACGGTGGAGTAATGCTGCCATCTTTTGGACTTTAACGCCGGTGCGCCCTGCACATTTGAATGCAAAATGCTGGGTCTTTTTTTTCCTCCATAAATTAGTAAAATGTTTAAAATAGTTACCCCACTTTAGGCATACTCTGAGCCCGCCACACACAGTAGGATGAGACACATGGATGATTTAATACATCCAGAAATTAGTAAAATGTTTAAAATAGTTACCCCCCTTAGGCATACTCTGAGCCGCCAAACACAGTAGGATGAGGACACATGGATGATTTAATACATCCAGAAATTAGTAAAATGTTTAAAATAGTTACCCCACCTTAGGCATACTCTGAGCCCGCCACACACACTAGGATGAGACACATGGATGATTTAATACATCCAGAAATTAGTAAAATGTTAAAATAGTTACCCCACCTTAGGCATACTCTGAGCCCGCCACACACACTAGGATGAGACACATGGATGATTTAATACATCCCAGAAATTAGTAAAATGTTTAAAATAGTTACCCCACCTTAGGCATACTCTGAGCCCGCCACACACACTAGGATGAGACACATGGATGATTTAATACATCCAGAAATTAGTAAAATGTTTAAAATAGTTACCCCACCTTAGGCATACTCTGAGCCCGCCACACACACTAGGATGAGACACATGGATGATTTAATACATCCAGAAATTAGTAAAATGTTTAAAATAGTTACCC
>NW_027507370.1:27500-37500 GCF_052324685.1 Brachyhypopomus gauderio
CAACCCAAGGCCTGTGTCTCGGTCATCATGATCATACCGAGGCTGCCGACCTCCCATCCTGAAGGAGCGCACACACCTCATGGGAGAGTTTTTGATAGGTATGTCATGTCGAGGCTGCCGTCCTCAATGAGCGCAGTCACCCCTTTTGTACAGCTTTCGTTGGTGAACGATCATACCCGAGAGGCTGCCGACCTACCCGTCCTGAAGGAGCGCATCCACCTCTCGCCCTATTCCTGTACCTAGGTATGTCGCACCGAGGTTGTGGCTCTATCCCATATATTCATTCATGAGCTCACACCTCATTGTACATTGCGCATTGGTTTGACCGGTTGTCTTTCTTATGACAGGGAGAAACCTTAAGTGGTAACCCGAGAGCCTAACCCCTGGCGGGCATCGTATGCCAATAGATCGGGAGAGCTCCGAACGCCCTCGAGATTGACACTCTCCCTAAAAACCTGCTGGTAGGTTTTTGCAATCCACCGTACGCGTTTTCCTCCACGGCCGGGGAGGTTCTCGCCAGCCATGCCCGCCAAGGCAAATCTTCCCTCGGACACACCTCGGACGCTCGACCCCTGAAAAGGCCTGGCTGAACCAAGTGATGGTCGATGCTACTGGTATAACTGAAAAACCCCTGGCGGACTTGGGTTCGGATAACGGTCTTAGAGCGCACCTAGGTACTGTGCCATTGGATCCGGTAAGGCCAGCCGAAACCAGCATCTTCCGGGCTTGCGCACAGCACCCTCCGGATACGCACAGGCCGAGGTAGAGCATGTGAGGCTGGTGCCTGGAGGTCGGCGAGACCTCCAGTGTTAGGGGGGTCACCACTCCACCCCTAACCGGTGAAAGTGTTAGAGTCAGGCTAATGTTACCTTCACGCACCGCCTTGCATCCAGGCCTTATGAATGGGATAACCATTATAAGGTTAGGATGAACTCAAGAGACATGCTCTCCTATATACCTGCTGGTAGGTGTTTGCAATGCACCGTATGCGTTTTCCTCCACGGCCGGGGAGGTACTCGCCAGCCATGCCCGCCAAGGCAAATCTTCCCTCGGACACACCTCGGACGCTCGACCCCCCGAAAAGGCCTGGCTGATCAAAGTGATGGTCGATGCTACTGGTATAACTGAAAAACCCCTGGCGGACTTGGGTTCGGATAACGGTCTTAGAGCGCACCTAGGTACTGTGCCATTGGATCCGGTAAGGCCAGCCGAAACCAGCATCTTCCGGGCTTGCGCACAGCACCCTCCGGATACGCACAGGCCGAGGTGGAGCATGCAGGCTGGAGGTTGGACAGACCTCCATAAGGGGGGTCACCACTCTTACACCCATGCCCAGCAGTGGCATTTCGGTCGGCGCGCAAGCAGTGGTTCGAAGGCCTGAGAGACACGGATGTCTTTGACCTCCATCAGCAGGGGTCACTTATCCCTCCCCTTAAGCCGTCAAGGTGCATTAGAGTCGGGCTAGTTCACCTTAACGCACTGCCTTTCTTCTGATCCTTATTATGGTACAATCATATAAGGCTCAGAAAGCATGCTCCCCTATATACCTGCTGGTAGGTGTTTGCATTACACCGTTAGCGCATTCCTCCAGGGTCGGGGAGATGCCAGACAGCCATGCCCGCCAAGGCAAATCTTCCCTCGGACACACCTCTGAGACTCGATTGCCGAAAGGGCATGGCTGATTCAATAAGTGGTTCGTGGCAATGGTATAACACCTACCATTCTCAAACACATGGGGGGGGTTTACGGCCTTAGAGCGCACCTAGGTGCTATACCATTGGATCCGGTAAGGCCAGCCGAAACCAGCATCTTCCGGGCTTGCGCATAGCACCCTCCGGATACGCACAGGTCGAAATACATTACGTGAGGATGGAGGTAGGACGACCTCCATAAGGGGGAGCATCACGCCTCCACCCTTGCCCAGCGTGGGCACTTTGCTCGGGCACAGCCCGTGTCATTTAAAGGCCTGGATCTTTTCAGACCTCCGGGGGGGGCCTCACTCCCCCCCTACTTTGCTCAGAGGGAGCCTCTTACTCGGATAAAGTGATATAGTGTCTGCCATTGCAGGCCTGGATCATCTGTGACTTCCAGGGAGAGGCCTCTCAACTCCTCTCTTAAGCCGAAGCGTGCACTTTAAACGGATAAAGTGTGTGGCATTACATGCCTTTAAGCCTGGAACCTTTCTGACATCCACATATAGGGCCCTCATGCTTAATCATAAGCCCAACATGTACACTTTAATCGGATAAAGTGTGTGACATTACATGCTTTCATGCATGGAGCCTTTCTGACATCCACACATAGGGCCCTCATGCTTAATCATAAGCCCAACATGTACACTTTAATCGGATAAAGTGTGTGACATTACATGCTTTCATGCATGGAGCCTTTCTGACATCCACACATAGGGCCCTCATGCTTAATCATAAGCCCAAATGTGCACTTTAATCGGATAAAGTGTGTGACATTACATGCTTTCATGCATGGAGCCTTTCTGACATCCACAGAGAGGCCCCTCATCCTCTCTCATAAGCCCAAGAGTGTCATTTAGTCGGATAAATTGTGTGGCATTACATGCCTTTATTCCTGGATCCTTCCTCACATCCAGAGAGAGGCATACCAACCTACTCTCATAAGCCCAACATGTACACTTTAATCGGATAAAGTGTGTGACATTACATGCTTTCATGCATGGAGCCTTTCTGACATCCACACATAGGGCCCTCATGCTTAATCATAAGCCCAAATGTGCACTTTAATCGGATAAAGTGTGTGGCATTACATGCTTTCATGCATGGAGCCTTTCTGACATCCACACATAGGGCCCTCATGCTTAATCATAAGCCCAAATGTGCACTTTAATCGGATAAAGTGTGTGACATTACATGCCTTTAAGCCTGGAACCTTTCTGACATCCACATATAGGGCCCTCATGCTTAATCATAAGCCCAAATGTGCACTTTAATCGGATAAAGTGTGTGACATTACATGCCTTTAAGCCTGGAACCTTTCTGACATCCACATATAGGGCCCTCATGCTTAATCATAAGCCCAACATGTACACTTTAATCGGATAAAGTGTGTGACATTACATGCCTTTAAGCCTGGAACCTTTCTGACATCCACATATAGGGCCCTCATGCTTAATCATAAGCCCAACATGTACACTTTAATCGGATAAAGTGTGTGGCATTACATGCTTTCATGCATGGAGCCTTTCTGACATCCACACATAGGGCCCTCATGCTTAATCATAAGCCCAAATGTGCACTTTAATCGGATAAAGTGTGTGACATTACATGCCTTTAAGCCTGGAACCTTTCTGACATCCACATATAGGGCCCTCATGCTTAATCATAAGCCCAACATGTACACTTTAATCGGATAAAGTGTGTGACATTACATGCCTTTAAGCCTGGAACCTTTCTGACATCCACATATAGGGCCCTCATGCTTAATCATAAGCCCAACATGTACACTTTAATCGGATAAAGTGTGTGACATTACATGCTTTCATGCATGGAGCCTTTCTGACATCCACAGAGAGGCCCCTCATCCTCTCTCATAAGCCCAAGAGTGTCATTTAGTCGGATAAATTGTGTGGCATTACATGCCTTTATTCCTGGATCCTTCCTCACATCCAGAGAGAGGCATACCAACCTACTCTCATAAGCCCAAAAGTGCACTTTATTCGGATAAAGTGTGCAAAATTCCATGCATGGATCATTTGTGAGATCCATAAAGAGGCCTCTCAAATCCTCTAAAATGCCCAGGGAGTGACCTTTGGTCGGGCAAAGCGTGCGCCATAATCCTTGTCTTCATTTATGGTATACCATATATGTGGCTTTCAGAAGACCCTCTCCCCTATATACCTGATGGTAGGTGTTTGCATATCACCCATTCATAAAATCATCCAGACAGGGGGAATGAGATGCATGTCCGTCTGGGTGCACATTCGGCGGGCACTGTCAGAGGATCGAGGCCTCTGGATGATCCACCCCTTGGTCAAAATTGGAACATAGTGCGATTTTTGAACACAAAATCATACGTATGGTATAACATTTTTATCGACATAGAATTATTTTCGCCGAAAACTGACGCCTATGGTATACCAAATGAAGCGACATAGAATATTTTCCACTTGAAAACTTCGTGCTGCTGGTATATTTATGGACTTTGTGCATATTCTGAAGATTACTACTTGTATATGGTCTAACTCAGGAAGGGAAATAGACTAATTTCCAACAAAAACCTCATGCTACTGGTAAATTTAAGGACTCTGTGCATTGCCTGAAGATTACTACTTGTATAAGGTATAACTCAGGAAGGGAAATAGACTAATTTCCAACAAAAACCTCATGCTACTGGTATATTTAAGGACTCTGTGCATTGCCTGATATGACACTTCAGAGTCAATTTACACCTATTTCTAAGCAAGATAGAAAAAAAAACTGACAATTTTTCTTGATCCTGGGGATGTACCCGAGCTAAAGAGCATGTTTTTCGGACACTTTTATGCTTTTTTCCCTTAAAGCCACCACCTGGCAATGTTATAGCATTGGACTCTGTGCATTTCCTGAAGAAAATATCTTGTGTATGGTCTAACAAAGTAAGGGACATAGACTAATTCACTCATAAAACTCCATGCTTCTGGTATATTTATGGACTTTGTGCAAATTCTGACTTGAAAACCTCCACATG
Organism: Brachyhypopomus gauderio; assembly: GCF_052324685.1. Lineage (NCBI taxonomy): Eukaryota > Metazoa > Chordata > Actinopteri > Gymnotiformes > Hypopomidae > Brachyhypopomus > Brachyhypopomus gauderio. The sequence goes on from NW_027507370.1 coordinate 32,202, forward strand.
ATGTTGGTATAATAACTTTACCTCATGCCCAGATGAGTGCACCTTCATTGGACACTCCAAGTGGACAGATGTGTCTGGAGGAGCCACCCAGTGGCAAATGCGTATGGTATAACAGAAAAAATGGACTTAGTGCATTTTCTGATCAGACACTTCAGACTGGATTTACACCTATTTCTAAGCAAGATAGAGAAAAAAACTGACAATTTTTCTTGATCCTGGGGATGTACCTGAGCTAAAGAGCATGTTTTTTGGACACTTTTATGCTTTTTTCACTAAAAGCCACCACCTGCTGCTGGTATATTTAAGGACTCTGTGCATTGCCTGAAGATTACTACTTGTATATGGTCTAACTCAGGAAGGGAAATAGACTAATTTCCAACAAAAACCTCATGCTACTGGTAAATTTAAGGACTCTGTGCATTGCCTGAAGATTACTACTTGTATATGGTCTAACTCAGGAAGGGAAATAGACTAATTTCCAACAAAAACCTCATGCTACTGGTAAATTTAAGGACTCTGTGCATTGCCTGAAGATTACTACTTGTATATGGTCTAACTCAGGAAGGGAAATAGACTAATTTCCAACAAAAACCTCATGCTACTGGTAAATTTAAGGACTCTGTGCATTGCCTGAAGATTACTACTTGTATAAGGTATAACTCAGGAAGGGAAATAGACTAATTTCCAACAAAAACCTCATGCTACTGGTATATTTAAGGACTCTGTGCATTGCCTGATATGACACTTCAGAGTCAATTTACACCTATTTCTAAGCAAAATAGAAAAAAAAACTGACAATTTTTCTTGATCCTGGGGATGTACCCGAGCTAAAGAGCATGTTTTTCGGACACTTTTATGCTTTTTTCCCTTAAAGCCACCACCTGGCAATGTTATAGCATTGGACTCTGTGCATTTCCTGAAGAAAATATCTTGTGTATGGTCTAACAAAGTAAGGGACATAGACTAATTCACTCATAAAACTCCATGCTTCTGGTATATTTATGGACTTTGTGCAATTTCTGACTTGAAAACCTCCACATGATGTTGGTATAATAACTTTACCTCATGCCCAGATGAGTGCACCTTCATCGGACACTTCAACTAGGCTGAGGTGTCTGGAGGAGCCACCCAGTGGCACGTACATATGGTATAACAGAAAAAAAAACGATGGAGTACCGGTGACATCTTGTGGACTTTAAGAGTCAATGCGCCTTCCAAATAAGATTAAACTGTGCACTTTTTTTCTAACAGCATTTAACCATGGTATAATTTAAACTAAACTCTCCTCTTTTATTCTAAGTTCATTTGGCCATGGTATATTTTATTTAAAATGGCCTTTTTTACTCAAAGTGTCTTTTCTACTGGTATATTTTATTTAAAATGGCCTTTTCAATTATGCCGGTACGTTCTCAGCCCACGCAATCAGCAATGATTGGTCTCACCTGTTGCTGATTCTTTTCAATTATGCCGGTACGTTCTCAGCCCACGCAATCAGCAATGATTGGTCTCACCTGTTGCCATGGCTTTTTAAGGAACTCTGGTATATTTAATTTAAAAAGGCCTCTTTTTTAGTCTAAGTGTCTATGCCTCTGGTATATTTAATTTAAAAAGGCCTCTATTTTTTTCTAAGTGTCTATGCCTCTGGTATATTTAATTTAAAAAGGCCTCTATTTTTTTCTAAGTGTCTATGCCTCTGGTATATTTAATTTAAAAAGGCCTCTATTTTAGTCTAAGTGTCTATGCCTCTGGTATATTTAATTTAAAAAGGCCTCTATTTTAGTCTAAGTGTCTATGCCTCTGGTATATTTAATTTAAAAAGGCCTCTTTTTTAGTCTAAGTGTCTATGCCTCTGGTATATTTAATTTAAAAAGGCCTCTTTTTTATTCTAAGTGTCTATGCCTCTGGTATATTTAATTTAAAAAGGCCTCTATTTTTTTCTAAGTGTCTATGCCTCTGGTATATTTAATTTAAAAAGGCCTCTTTTTTAGTCTAAGTGTCTATGCCTCTGGTATATTTAATTTAAAAAGGCCTCTATTTTATTCTAAGTGTCTATGCCTCTGGTATATTTAATTTAAAAAGGCCTCTATTTTATTCTAAGTGTCTATGCCTCTGGTATATTTAATTTAAAAAGGCCTCTATTTTATTCTAAGTGTCTATGCCTCTGGTATATTTAATTTAAAAAGGCCTCTATTTTATTCTAAGTGTCTATGCCTCTGGTATATTTAATTTAAAAAGGCCTCTTTTTTAGTCTAAGTGTCTATGCCTCTGGTATATTTAATTTAAAAAGGCCTCTATTTTATTCTAAGTGTCTATGCCTCTGGTATATTTAATTTAAAAAGGCCTCTATTTTTTTCTAAGTGTCTATGCCTCTGGTATATTTAATTTAAAAAGGCCTCTTTTTTAGTCTAAGTGTCTATGCCTCTGGTATATTTAATTTAAAAAGGCCTCTTTTTTAGTCTAAGTGTCTATGCCTCTGGTATATTTAATTTAAAAAGGCCTCTATTTTTTTCTAAGTGTCTATGCCTCTGGTATATTTAATTTAAAAAGGCCTCTTTTTTATTCTAAGTGTCTATGCTGCTGGTATATCCTCGGACTTTGAAATATTTCAACCTCGCCTAACCCTCAAATAGTGCCGGTTGCCGAAATACTTGCACATTGCAACTTTGGAGACCACACCCCCTCTCTTGCAGAAAGCCAATCCGAAATTTGCAACGTCAATTCGGCAATTTGAAAGCTGCAATTGGCTATCACGGCCTGGTCATATGGAACCAGGTGAGAGTGATTTACTGGAGGAGGAGAAAGCATTAATACTGCAATTAAACGGCGTGCTCAGTTGCTCAGAAATGGACCGAAAGACTGTGAGTATTACTAAAAGCTCCGTGTGCTAATGGTATAATCTTTAAAGCTCCGTGTGCTAATGGTATAATCTTTAAAGCTCCGTCTGCTAATGGTATAATATTTAAAGCTCCGTCTGCTACTGGTATATTTAGGATCTTTTTCCCCTTATCTTTAGCGGCAGTGTCCGTTGTGTCAAACGGCACAAAGCAACCTGCTACAGCATGTAAGGACGGTTCACGAGATCCACGGCGAGGAGCTCGCCTTAATTTCTAGACTGGCCAGCATGCGATGTACGGAACGGCTGGATTGTGAGATTTGTGGAAAGAAAAGTTTGGTCAGATTGGACATGCACTTAGCCTCATTCCATAATGTGCACGGTACCCAGAAGAAAAGTATTGTGGCCGAGGCAAAGCGGGTTTGTATGGTGAAAATGCTGAAGAAACACCGTGCTGGAGAGAAGCTGCCTTCAAAAGCAAGTGTAGCCTGTGACACACGCGACCTAGAAGAACCCGGGCCCAGCCACAGGGTGGATGTACCGTACAGCCAGGGGGTGGATGAACCATCCAGCCATTCTGAGGACGATGAGGTGACTGCACCCTCAAGCCGTCCTGACGATGACCACACACCCCATAAGAAGGGCAGGCATGTGAGATCACCACAAGCTTTGGAAGGATCCAGGGTTGAGTGGGCGCTAGATGACTTCCAGGAGTTCTGCATACGCTCTAATCCCACAGCAAAGGACTCCGAAAACGGACACCTAAGGAAGACTCATGCCCTCAAATTCATTCTTCACATGACCGGAGACACCCGCAAGCAAGACTTCCATGACCTCAATTTCATCTACAACCTAAAGAGAATCAGACAGTGGCCGGCTGCTCTAATCAAGCAAAAATATAGCCACACTACGGTTCACATCATGCTCATTAATGTGGTTTCTTTCATAAAGCATGCACGTGCATTCCACTCAAACATACTGGGCCTTAGGTCAAAGCAGACCAGGCAGGTGCTTCTTCAAATAAGGAAATTACAGAAGGACCATACGAGGTATATGAAGAGCCACCAGGAGACTGTTAAACGCCATAAATCAAGTATGTTGACACGGCGTTATTGTATTGAACCACCGCAATTATATGCATAGCGGTTCTGAACTCTCTCTTATCCCCCTACAGAAAAGCTCCAATCCACCCAAGGATTTGAGACGTTCATGGAGAAAGCACGCATGGAAGTCCCCAGGCTAATAGGTGAGTGGTCTGACCCACTATGCATGCCCAGTCAAGGCACACCTTAGGCCGCCACACACAGTAGCATTATAGGCCTGGGTCATCCAACCAGTGGTTTAATGACACTTAGTCTTTAATCCTGCTGCTTTTGTCTTCCAGACCAGATGAGAGCAGAAGCCAGGGACGAGACGAATAGCCTCCTTCAAGGTTATCTCGCTGGGTATCTCGCCATCCTCACAGGGCATAGGCCTGTTGTCATTTATAACTTAACAAGGGATCAGTTGGACAACGCAGAACAGGATGACCAGGGGCGGACCGTCATCTGGGTAAGCCCACAGAAGTGCACCATGCCCCGCCACACACAATAGCCAGAGAGCTGCTCCAGCAACCACTGGTACATATGGTACCTTTATATTCCCCAGGTCGATCGTCATAAAACAGACCGAAAATATGGGTCGGCTTACCTAGCCCTGATGCCTGGAGAGACAGCTTGGTTAAAAGAAATGGCTCAAATCTCTACCCAGCATGGAGACCCAAAGTGCCCATATGTCTTCCAAAGTCGAGGAATGCAGTTGACTAAAATTACTGATGTCTTAAAGAGAGCTTGGCGACACGCTGGGATGAGTGGGGATATTGGCTTTACCTTAATCAGAACAAGTGTCAGCAACCAGGTCAGACATCTCAGCCCTGAGAACCGCATGTTAGTTTGTAAAAGCATGTGCCATACCATGGAGACTGCTGATCGCTTCTATGCATCTCTGCCTACCCTGAGTGATGCATTCAGGGTAAGAGAAATCAGAATGCAGGCATTGGATAAACCAATAAATGGTTAAAAGTGTTACTCGCCTCTGTGTAAAATTGTTACCCAATTTAAGCATACTCTGAGCCCCGCCAGACACAGTGGGATGAGAGCCCTGGATGATTTAAAACATCCAGAAAATCATCATTCTGTATAAAATACATTGCCTAAGAATGTGCACTAAGAGCCGGCCACACACAGTAGGATGAGAGCCCTGGATGATTTAATACATCCAGAAAATCATCATTCTGTATAAAATACATTGCCTAAGAATGTGCACTAAGAGCCGGCCACACACAGTAGGTTGAGAGCCCTGGATGATTTAATACATCCAGAAAATCATCATTCTGTATAAAATACATTGCCTAAGAATGTGCACTAAGAGCCGGCCACACACAGTAGGATGAGAGCCCTGGATGATTTAATACATCCAGAAAATCAT
>NW_027507371.1:0-44857 GCF_052324685.1 Brachyhypopomus gauderio
TCAAAATATGAGTTTTCTTTTCATTCTTCAAAAGTTGCACTTTTGCCACAAGTTATGCTCAGAAACACTGTTTAGAGCGCTTACAGCGCCAGCAATCGCTGTTTTGAACGCCTAAATGCAAGACTTACTACTTGTTAGGAAATGCATGTGTAACATTACAAACATGATAAAACAGCTTGTTATCACATCCAAACACTGTTTTCATTCAAAATATGAGTTTTCCTTTCATTCTTCAAAAGTTGCACTTTTGCTCCAAGTTATGCTCAGAAACACTGTTTAGAGCGCTTACAGGGCCAGCAAACGCTGTTTTGAACGCCTTAATACAAGACTTACTACTTGTTAGGAAATGCATGTGTAACATTACAAACATGATAAAACAGCTTGTTATCACATCCAAACACTGTTTTGGAACAAAATATGAGTTTTCCTTTCATTCTTCAAAAGTTGCACTTTTGCTCCAAGTTATGCTCAGAAACACTGTTTAGAGCGTTTACAGCGCCAGCAAACGCTGTTTTGAACGCCTTAATACAAGACTTACTACTTGTTTGGAAATGCATGTGTAACATTACAAACATGATACAACAGCTTGTTATCACATCCAAACACTGTTTTGAAACAAAATATGAGTTTTCAGTTCATTCTTCAAAAGTTGCACTTTTGCTCCAAGTTATGCTCAGAAACACTGTTTAGAGCGCTTACAGCGCCAGCAAACGCTGTTTTGAACGCCTTAATACAAGACTTACTACTTGTTTGGAAATGCATGTGTAACATTACAAACATGATGAAATAGCTTGTTATCACATCCAAACACTGTTTTGAAACAAAATATGAGTTTTCAGTTCATTCTTCAAAAGTTGCACTTTTGCCACAAGTTATGCTCAGAAACACTGTTTAGATCGCTTACAGCGCCAGCAAACGCTGTTTTGAACGCCTTAATACAAGACTTACTACTTGTTTGGAAATGCATGTGTAACATTACAAACATGATAAAACAGCTTGTTATCACATCCAAACACTGTTTTCATTCAAAATATGAGTTTTCCTTTCATTCTTCAAAAGTTGCACTTTTGCTCCAAGTTATGCTCAGAAACACTGTTTAGAGCGTTTACAAGCGCCAGCAAACGCTGTTTTGAACGCCTAAATGCAAGACTTACTACTTGTTTGGAAATGCATGTGTAACATTACAAACATGATAAAACAGCTTGTTATCACATCCAAACACTGTTTTCATTCAAAATATGAGTTTTCTTTTCATTCTTCAAAAGTTGCACTTTTGCCACAAGTTATGCTCAGAAACACTGTTTAGAGTGCTTACAGCGCCAGCAAACGCTGTTTTGAACGCCTTAATACAAGACTTACTACTTGTTTGGAAATGCATGTGTAACATTACAAACATGATAAAACAGCTTGTTATCACATCCAAACACTGTTTTCATTCAAAATATGAGTTTTCCTTTCATTCTTCAAAAGTTGCACTTTTGCTCCAAGTTATGCTCAGAAACACTGTTTAGAGCGCTTACAGGGCCAGCAAACGCTGTTTTGAACGCCTAAATGCAAGACTTACTACTTGTTTGGAAATGCATGTGTAACATTACAAACATGATAAAACAGCTTGTTATCACATCCAAACACTGTTTTGAAACAAAATATGAGTTTTCAGTTCATTCTTCAAAAGTTGCACTTTTGCCACAAGTTATGCTCAGAAACACTGTTTAGAGCGCTTACAGCGCCAGCAATCGCTGTTTTGAACGCCTAAATGCAAGACTTACTACTTGTTAGGAAATGCATGTGTAACATTACAAACATGATAAACAGCTTGTTATCACATCCAAACACTGTTTTCATTCAAAATATGAGTTTTCCTTTCATTCTTCAAAAGTTGCACTTTTGCTCCAAGTTATGCTCAGAAACACTGTTTAGAGCGTTTACAGCGCCAGCAAACGCTGTTTTGAACGCCTTAATACAAGACTTACTACTTGTTTGGAAATGCATGTGTAACATTACAAACATGATACAACAGCTTGATATCACATCCAAACACTGTTTTGAAACAAAATATGAGTTTTCAGTTCATTCTTCAAAAGTTGCACTTTTGCTCCAAGTTATGCTCAGAAACACTGTTTAGAGCGCTTACAGCGCCAGCAAACGCTGTTTTGAACGCCTTAATACAAGACTTACTACTTGTTTGGAAATGCATGTGTAACATTACAAACATGATGAAATAGCTTGTTATCACATCCAAACACTGTTTTGAAACAAAATATGAGTTTTCAGTTCATTCTTCAAAAGTTGCACTTTTGCCACAAGTTATGCTCAGAAACACTGTTTAGAGCGCTTACAGCGCCAGCAAACGCTGTTTTGAACGCCTTAATACAAGACTTACTACTTGTTTGGAAATGCATGTGTAACATTACAAACATGATAAAACAGCTTGTTATCACATCCAAACACTGTTTTCATTCAAAATATGAGTTTTCCTTTCATTCTTCAAAAGTTGCACTTTTGCTCCAAGTTATGCTCAGAAACACTGTTTAGAGCGTTTACAGGGCCAGCAAACGCTGTTTTGAACGCCTAAATGCAAGACTTACTACTTGTTTGGAAATGCATGTGTAACATTACAAACATGATAAAACAGCTTGTTATCACATCCAAACACTGTTTTGAAACAAAATATGAGTTTTCAGTTCATTCTTCAAAAGTTGCACTTTTGCTCCAAGTTATGCTCAGAAACACTGTTTAGAGCGTTTACAGCGCCAGCAAACGCTGTTTTGAACGCCTAAATGCAAGACTTACTACTTGTTTGGAAATGCATGTGTAACATTACAAACATGATAAAACAGCTTGTTATCACATCCAAACACTGTTTTCATTCAAAATATGAGTTTTCTTTTCATTCTTCAAAAGTTGCACTTTTGCCACAAGTTATGCTCAGAAACACTGTTTAGAGCGCTTACAGCGCCAGCAATCGCTGTTTTGAACGCCTAAATGCAAGACTTACTACTTGTTAGGAAATGCATGTGTAACATTACAAACATGATAAAACAGCTTGTTATCACATCCAAACACTGTTTTCATTCAAAATATGAGTTTTCCTTTCATTCTTCAAAAGTTGCACTTTTGCTCCAAGTTATGCTCAGAAACACTGTTTAGAGCGATTACAGGGCCAGCAAACGCTGTTTTGAACGCCTTAATACAAGACTTACTACTTGTTAGGAAATGCATGTGTAACATTACAAACATGATAAAACAGCTTGTTATCACATCCAAACACTGTTTTGGAACAAAATATGAGTTTTCCTTTCATTCTTCAAAAGTTGCACTTTTGCTCCAAGTTATGCTCAGAAACACTGTTTAGAGCGTTTACAGCGCCAGCAAAACGCTGTTTTGAACGCCTTAATACAAGACTTACTACTTGTTTGGAAATGCATGTGTAACATTACAAACATGATACAACAGCTTGATATCACATCCAAACACTGTTTTGAAACAAAATATGAGTTTTCAGTTCATTCTTCAAAAGTTGCACTTTTGCTCCAAGTTATGCTCAGAAACACTGTTTAGAGCGCTTACAGCGCCAGCAAACGCTGTTTTGAACGCCTTAATACAAGACTTACTACTTGTTTGGAAATGCATGTGTAACATTACAAACATGATGAAATAGCTTGTTATCACATCCAAACACTGTTTTGAAACAAAATATGAGTTTTCAGTTCATTCTTCAAAAGTTGCACTTTTGCCACAAGTTATGCTCAGAAACACTGTTTAGAGCGCTTACAGCGCCAGCAAACGCTGTTTTGAACGCCTTAATACAAGACTTACTACTTGTTTGGAAATGCATGTGTAACATTACAAACATGATAAAACAGCTTGTTATCACATCCAAACACTGTTTTCATTCAAAATATGAGTTTTCCTTTCATTCTTCAAAAGTTGCACTTTTGCTCCAAGTTATGCTCAGAAACACTGTTTAGAGCGTTTACAGCGCCAGCAAACGCTGTTTTGAACGCCTAAATGCAAGACTTACTACTTGTTTGGAAATGCATGTGTAACATTACAAACATGATAAAACAGCTTGTTATCACATCCAAACACTGTTTTCATTCAAAATATGAGTTTTCTTTTCATTCTTCAAAAGTTGCACTTTTGCCACAAGTTATGCTCAGAAACACTGTTTAGAGTGCTTACAGCGCCAGCAAACGCTGTTTTGAACGCCTTAATACAAGACTTACTACTTGTTTGGAAATGCATGTGTAACATTACAAACATGATAAAACAGCTTGTATCACATCCAAACACTGTTTTCATTCAAAATATGAGTTTTCCTTTCATTCTTCAAAAGTTGCACTTTTGCTCCAAGTTATGCTCAGAAACACTGTTTAGAGCGCTTACAGGGCCAGCAAACGCTGTTTTGAACGCCTAAATGCAAGACTTACTACTTGTTTGGAAATGCATGTGTAACATTACAAACATGATAAAACAGCTTGTTATCACATCCAAACACTGTTTTGAAACAAAATATGAGTTTTCAGTTCATTCTTCAAAAGTTGCACTTTTGCTCCAAGTTATGCTCAGAAACACTGTTTAGAGCGTTTACAGCGCCAGCAAACGCTGTTTTGAACGCCTAAATGCAAGACTTACTACTTGTTTGGAAATGCATGTGTAACATTACAAACATGATAAAACAGCTTGTTATCACATCCAAACACTGTTTTCATTCAAAATATGAGTTTTCTTTTCATTCTTCAAAAGTTGCACTTTTGCCACAAGTTATGCTCAGAAACACTGTTTAGAGCGCTTACAGCACCAGCAATCGCTGTTTTGAACGCCTAAATGCAAGACTTACTACTTGTTAGGAAATGCATGTGTAACATTACAAACATGATAAAACAGCTTGTTATCACATCCAAACAGTTTTCATTCAAAATATGAGTTTTCCTTTCATTCTTCAAAAGTTGCACTTTTGCTCCAAGTTATGCTCAGAAACACTGTTTAGAGCGCTTACAGGGCCAGCAAACGCTGTTTTGAACGACTAAATGCAAGACATACTACTTGTTTGGAAATGCATGTGTAACATTACAAACATGATAAAACAGCTTGTTATCACATCCAAACACTGTTTTGAAACAAAATATGAGTTTTCAGTTCATTCTTCAAAAGTTGCACTTTTGCTCCAAGTTATGCTCAGAAACACTGTTTAGAGCGTTTACAGCGCCAGCAAACGCTGTTTTGAACGCCTAAATGCAAGACTTACTACTTGTTTGGAAATGCATGTGTAACATTACAAACATGATAAAACAGCTTGTTATCACATCCAAACACTGTTTTCATTCAAAATATGAGTTTTCCTTTCATTCTTCAAAAGTTGCACTTTTGCTCCAAGTTATGCTCAGAAACACTGTTTAGAGCGTTTACAGCGCCAGCAAACGCTGTTTTGAACGCCTAAATGCAAGACTTACTACTTGTTTGGAAATGCATGTGTAACATTACAAACATGATAAAACAGCTTGTTATCACATCCAAACACTGTTTTCATTCAAAATATGAGTTTTCCTTTCATTCTTCAAAAGTTGCACTTTTGCTCCAAGTTATGCTCAGAAACACTGTTTAGAGCGTTTACAGCGCCAGCAAACGCTGTTTTGAACGCCTAAATGCAAGACTTACTACTTGTTTGGAAATGCATGTGTAACATTACAAACATGATAAAACAGCTTGTTATCACATCCAAACACTGTTTTCATTCAAAATATGAGTTTTCTTTTCATTCTTCAAAAGTTGCACTTTTGCCACAAGTTATGCTCAGAAACACTGTTTAGAGTGCTTACAGCGCCAGCAAACGCTGTTTTGAACGCCTTAATACAAGACTTACTACTTGTTTGGAAATGCATGTGTAACATTACAAACATGATAAAACAGCTTGTTATCACATCCAAACACTGTTTTCATTCAAAATATGAGTTTTCCTTTCATTCTTCAAAAGTTGCACTTTTGCTCCAAGTTATGCTCAGAAACACTGTTTAGAGCGCTTACAGGGCCAGCAAACGCTGTTTTGAACGCCTAAATGCAAGACTTACTACTTGTTTGGAAATGCATGTGTAACATTACAAACATGATAAAACAGCTTGTTATCACATCCAAACACTGTTTTGAAACAAAATATGAGTTTTCAGTTCATTCTTCAAAAGTTGCACTTTTGCCACAAGTTATGCTCAGAAACACTGTTTAGAGCGCTTACAGCGCCAGCAATCGCTGTTTTGAACGCCTAAATGCAAGACTTACTACTTGTTAGGAAATGCATGTGTAACATTACAAACATGATAAAACAGCTTGTTATCACATCCAAACACTGTTTTCATTCAAAATATGAGTTTTCCTTTCATTCTTCAAAAGTTGCACTTTTGCTCCAAGTTATGCTCAGAAACACTGTTTAGAGCGTTTACAGCGCCAGCAAACGCTGTTTTGAACGCCTTAATACAAGACTTACTACTTGTTTCGAAATGCATGGGTAACATTACAAACATGATACAACAGCTTGATATCACATCCAAACACTGTTTTGAAACAAAATATGAGTTTTCAGTTCATTCTTCAAAAGTTGCACTTTTGCTCCAAGTTATGCTCAGAAACACTGTTTAGAGCGCTTACAGCGCCAGCAAACGCTGTTTTGAACGCCTTAATACAAGACTTACTACTTGTTTGGAAATGCATGTGTAACATTACAAACATGATGAAATAGCTTGTTATCACATCCAAACACTGTTTTGAAACAAAATATGAGTTTTCAGTTCATTCTTCAAAAGTTGCACTTTTGCCACAAGTTATGCTCAGAAACACTGTTTAGAGCGCTTACAGCGCCAGCAAACGCTGTTTTGAACGCCTTAATACAAGACTTACTACTTGTTTGGAAATGCATGTGTAACATTACAAACATGATAAAACAGCTTGTTATCACATCCAAACACTGTTTTCATTCAAAATATGAGTTTTCCTTTCATTCTTCAAAAGTTGCACTTTTGCTCCAAGTTATGCTCAGAAACACTGTTTAGAGCGTTTACAGGGCCAGCAAACGCTGTTTTGAACGCCTAAATGCAAGACTTACTACTTGTTTGGAAATGCATGTGTAACATTACAAACATGATAAAACAGCTTGTTATCACATCCAAACACTGTTTTGAAACAAAATATGAGTTTTCAGTTCATTCTTCAAAAGTTGCACTTTTGCTCCAAGTTATGCTCAGAAACACTGTTTAGAGCGTTTACAGCGCCAGCAAACGCTGTTTTGAACGCCTAAATGCAAGACTTACTACTTGTTTGGAAATGCATGTGTAACATTACAAACATGATAAAACAGCTTGTTATCACATCCAAACACTGTTTTCATTCAAAATATGAGTTTTCTTTTCATTCTTCAAAAGTTGCACTTTTGCCACAAGTTATGCTCAGAAACACTGTTTAGAGCGCTTACAGCGCCAGCAATCGCTGTTTTGAACGCCTAAATGCAAGACTTACTACTTGTTAGGAAATGCATGTGTAACATTACAAACATGATAAAACAGCTTGTTATCACATCCAAACACTGTTTTCATTCAAAATATGAGTTTTCCTTTCATTCTTCAAAAGTTGCACTTTTGCTCCAAGTTATGCTCAGAAACACTGTTTAGAGCGCTTACAGGGCCAGCAAACGCTGTTTTGAACGCCTTAATACAAGACTTACTACTTGTTAGGAAATGCATGTGTAACATTACAAACATGATAAAACAGCTTGTTATCACATCCAAACACTGTTTTGGAACAAAATATGAGTTTTCCTTTCATTCTTCAAAAGTTGCACTTTTGCTCCAAGTTATGCTCAGAAACACTGTTTAGAGCGTTTACAGCGCCAGCAAACGCTGTTTTGAACGCCTTAATACAAGACTTACTACTTGTTTGGAAATGCATGTGTAACATTACAAACATGATACAACAGCTTGATATCACATCCAAACACTGTTTTGAAACAAAATATGAGTTTTCAGTTCATTCTTCAAAAGTTGCACTTTTGCTCCAAGTTATGCTCAGAAACACTGTTTAGAGCGCTTACAGCGCCAGCAAACGCTGTTTTGAACGCCTTAATACAAGACTTACTACTTGTTTGGAAATGCATGTGTAACATTACAAACATGATGAAATAGCTTGTTATCACATCCAAACACTGTTTTGAAACAAAATATGAGTTTTCAGTTCATTCTTCAAAAGTTGCACTTTTTGCCACAAGTTATGCTCAGAAACACTGTTTAGAGCGCTTACAGCGCCAGCAAACGCTGTTTTGAACGCCTTAATACAAGACTTACTACTTGTTTGGAAATGCATGTGTAACATTACAAACATGATAAAACAGCTTGTTATCACATCCAAACACTGTTTTCATTCAAAATATGAGTTTTCCTTTCATTCTTCAAAAGTTGCACTTTTGCTCCAAGTTATGCTCAGAAACACTGTTTAGAGCGTTTACAGCGCCAGCAAACGCTGTTTTGAACGCCTAAATGCAAGACTTACTACTTGTTTGGAAATGCATGTGTAACATTACAAACATGATAAAACAGCTTGTTATCACATCCAAACACTGTTTTCATTCAAAATATGAGTTTTCTTTTCATTCTTCAAAAGTTGCACTTTTGCCACAAGTTATGCTCAGAAACACTGTTTAGAGTGCTTACAGCGCCAGCAAACGCTGTTTTGAACGCCTTAATACAAGACTTACTACTTGTTTGGAAATGCATGTGTAACATTACAAACATGATAAAACAGCTTGTATCACATCCAAACACTGTTTTCATTCAAAATATGAGTTTTCCTTTCATTCTTCAAAAGTTGCACTTTTGCTCCAAGTTATGCTCAGAAACACTGTTTAGAGCGCTTACAGGGCCAGCAAACGCTGTTTTGAACGCCTAAATGCAAGACTTACTACTTGTTTGGAAATGCATGTGTAACATTACAAACATGATAAAACAGCTTGTTATCACATCCAAACACTGTTTTGAAACAAAATATGAGTTTTCAGTTCATTCTTCAAAAGTTGCACTTTTGCTCCAAGTTATGCTCAGAAACACTGTTTAGAGCGTTTACAGCGCCAGCAAACGCTGTTTTGAACGCCTAAATGCAAGACTTACTACTTGTTTGGAAATGCATGTGTAACATTACAAACATGATAAAACAGCTTGTTATCACATCCAAACACTGTTTTCATTCAAAATATGAGTTTTCTTTTCATTCTTCAAAAGTTGCACTTTTGCCACAAGTTATGCTCAGAAACACTGTTTAGAGCGCTTACAGCGCCAGCAATCGCTGTTTTGAACGCCTAAATACAAGACTTACTACTTGTTTGGAAATGCATGTGTAACATTACAAACATGATAAAACAGCTTGTATCACATCCAAACAGTTTTCATTCAAAATATGAGTTTTCCTTTCATTCTTCAAAAGTTGCACTTTTGCTCCAAGTTATGCTCAGAAACACTGTTTAGAGCGCTTACAGGGCCAGCAAACGCTGTTTTGAACGACTAAATGCAAGACATACTACTTGTTTGGAAATGCATGTGTAACATTACAAACATGATAAAACAGCTTGTTATCACATCCAAACACTGTTTTGAAACAAAATATGAGTTTTCAGTTCATTCTTCAAAAGTTGCACTTTTGCTCCAAGTTATGCTCAGAAACACTGTTTAGAGCGTTTACAGCGCCAGCAAACGCTGTTTTGAACGCCTAAATGCAAGACTTACTACTTGTTAGGAAATGCATGTGTAACATTACAAACATGATAAAACAGCTTGTTATCACATCCAAACACTGTTTTCATTCAAAATATGAGTTTTCCTTTCATTCTTCAAAAGTTGCACTTTTGCTCCAAGTTATGCTCAGAAACACTGTTTAGAGCGCTTACAGCGCCAGCAAACGCTGTTTTGAACGCCTTAATACAAGACTTACTACTTGTTTGGAAATGCATGTGTAACATTACAAACATGATAAAACAGCTTGTTATCACATCCAAACACTGTTTTCATTCAAAATATGAGTTTTCCTTTCATTCTTCAAAAGTTGCACTTTTGCTCCAAGTTATGCTCAGAAACACTGTTTAGAGCGCTTACAGGGCCAGCAAACGCTGTTTGAACGCCTAAATGCAAGACTTACTACTTGTTTGGAAATGCATGTGTAACATTACAAACATGATAAAACAGCTTGTTATCACATCCAAACACTGTTTTGAAACAAAATATGAGTTTTCAGTTCATTCTTCAAAAGTTGCACTTTTGCTCCAAGTTATGCTCAGAAACACTGTTTAGAGCGTTTACAGCGCCAGCAAACGCTGTTTTGAACGCCTAAATGCAAGACTTACTACTTGTTAGGAAATGCATGTGTAACATTACAAACATGATAAAACAGCTTGTTATCACATCCAAACACTGTTTTCATTCAAAATATGAGTTTTCCTTTCATTCTTCAAAAGTTGCACTTTTGCTCCAAGTTATGCTCAGAAACACTGTTTAGAGCGCTTACAGGGCCAGCAAACGCTGTTTTGAACGCCTTAATACAAGACTTACTACTTGTTAGGAAATGCATGTGTAACATTACAAACATGATAAAACAGCTTGTTATCACATCCAAACACTGTTTTGGAACAAAATATGAGTTTTCCTTTCATTCTTCAAAAGTTGCACTTTTGCTCCAAGTTATGCTCAGAAACACTGTTTAGAGCGTTTACAGCGCCAGCAAACGCTGTTTTGAACGCCTTAATACAAGACTTACTACTTGTTTGGAAATGCATGTGTAACATTACAAACATGATACAACAGCTTGTTATCACATCCAAACACTGTTTTGAAACAAAATATGAGTTTTCAGTTCATTCTTCAAAAGTTGCACTTTTGCTCCAAGTTATGCTCAGAAACACTGTTTAGAGCGCTTACAGCGCCAGCAAACGCTGTTTTGAACGCCTTAATACAAGACTTACTACTTGTTTGGAAATGCATGTGTAACATTACAAACATGATAAAACAGCTTGTTATCACATCCAAACACTGTTTTCATTCAAAATATGAGTTTTCTTTTCATTCTTCAAAAGTTGTGCACTTTTGCCACAAGTTATGCTCAGAAACACTGTTTAGAGCGTTTACAGAGCCAGCAAACGCTGTTTTGAACGCCTAAATGCAAGACTTACTACTTGTTAGGAAATGCATGTGTAACATTACAAACTGATAAAACAGCTTGTTATCACATCCAAACACTGTTTTCATTTCAAAATATGAGTTTTCCTTTCATTCTTCAAAAGTTGCACTTTTGCTCCAAGTTATGCTCAGAAACACTGTTTAGAGCGCTTACAGGGCCAGCAAACGCTGTTTTGAACGCCTTAATACAAGACTTACTACTTGTTAGGAAATGCATGGTAACATTACAAACATGATAAAACAGCTTGTTATCACATCCAAACACTGTTTTGGAACAAAATATGAGTTTTCCTTTCATTCTTCAAAAGTTGCACTTTTGCTCCAAGTTATGCTCAGAAACACTGTTTAGAGCGTTTACAGCGCCAGCAAACGCTGTTTGATCGCCTTAATACAAGACTTACTACTTGTTTGGAAATGCATGTGTAACATTACAAACATGATACAACAGCTTGTTATCACATCCAAACACTGTTTTGAAACAAAATATGAGTTTTCAGTTCATTCTTCAAAAGTTGCACTTTTGCTCCAAGTTATGCTCAGAAACACTGTTTAGAGCGCTTACAGCGCCAGCAAACGCTGGTTTTGAACGCCTTAATACAAGACTTACTACTGTTTGGAAATGCATGTGTAACATTACAAACATGATGAAATAGCTTGTTTATCACATCCAAACACTGTTTTGAAACAAAATATGAGTTTTCAGTTCATTCTTCAAAAAGTTGCACTTTTGCCACAAGTTATGCTCAGAAACACTGTTTAGAGCGCTTACAGCGCCAGCAAACGCTGTTTTGAACGCCTTAATACAAGACTTACTACTTGTTTGGAAATGCATGTGTAACATTACAAACATGATAAAACAGCTTGTTATCACATCCAAACACTGTTTTCATTCAAAATATGAGTTTTCTTTTCATTCTTCAAAAGTTGCACTTTTGCCACAAGTTATGCTCAGAAACACTGTTTAGAGCGCTTACAGCGCCAGCAATCGGCTGTTTTGAAACGCCTAAATGCAAGACTTACTACTTGTTAGGAAATGCATGTGTAACATTACAAACATGATAAAACAGCTTGTTATCACACCAAACACTGTTTTCATTCAAAAATGAGTTTTCCTTTCATTCTTCAAAAGTTGCACTTTTGCTCCAAGTTATGCTCAGAAACACTGTTTAGAGCGTTTACAGCGCCAGCAAACGCTGTTTTGAACGCCTTAATACAAGACTTACTACTTGTTAGGAAAATGCATGTGTAACATTACAAACATGATAAAACAGCTTGTTATCACATCCAAACACTGTTTTGGAACAAAATATGAGTTTTCCTTTCATTCTTCAAAAGTTGCACTTTTGCTCCAAGTTATGCTCAGAAACACTGTTTAGAGCGTTTACAGCGCCAGCAAACGCTGTTTGAACGCCTTAATACAAGACTTACTACTTGTTTGGAAATGCATGTGTAACATTACAAACATGATACAACAGCTTGTTATCACATCCAACACTGTTTTGAAACAAATGAGAAATGAGTTTTCAGTTCATTCTTCAAAAGTTGCACTTTTGCTCCAAGTTATGCTCAGAAACACTGTTTAGAGCGCTTACAGCGCCAGCAAACGCTGTTTTGAACGCCTTAATACAAGACTTACTACTTGTTTGGAAATGCATGTGTAACATTACAAACATGATGAAATAGCTTGTTATCACATCCAAACACTGTTTTGAAACAAAATATGAGTTTTCAGTTCATTCTTCAAAAGTTGCACTTTTGCCACAAGTTATGCTCAGAAACACTGTTTAGAGCGCTTACAGCGCCAGCAAACGCTGTTTTGAACGCCTTAATACAAGACTTACTACTTGTTTGGAAATGCATGTGTAACATTACAAACATGATAAAACAGCTTGTTATCACATCCAAACACTGTTTTCATTCAAAATATGAGTTTTCCTTTCATTCTTCAAAAGTTGCACTTTTGCTCCAAGTTATGCTCAGAAACACTGTTTAGAGCGTTTACAGCGCCAGCAAACGCTGTTTTGAACGCCTAAATGCAAGACTTACTACTTGTTTGGAAATGCATGTGTAACATTACAAACATGATAAAACAGCTTGTTATCACATCCAAACACTGTTTTCATTCAAAATATGAGTTTTCTTTTCATTCTTCAAAAGTTGCACTTTTGCTCCAAGTTATGCTCAGAAACACTGTTTAGAGCGCTTACAGCGCCAGCAATCGCTGTTTTGAACGCCTAAATGCAAGACTTACTACTTGTTAGGAAATGCATGTGTAACATTACAAACATGATAAAACAGCTTGTTATCACATCCAAACACTGTTTTCATTCAAAATATGAGTTTTCCTTTCATTCTTCAAAAGTTGCACTTTTGCTCCAAGTTATGCTCAGAAACACTGTTTAGAGCGCTTACAGGGCCAGCAAACGCTGTTTTGAACGCCTTAATACAAGACTTACTACTTGTTAGGAAATGCATGTGTAACATTACAAACATGATAAAACAGCTTGTTATCACATCCAAACACTGTTTTGGAACAAAATATGAGTTTTCCTTTCATTCTTCAAAAGTTGCACTTTTGCTCCAAGTTATGCTCAGAAACACTGTTTAGAGCGTTTACAGCGCCAGCAAACGCTGTTTTGAACGCCTTAATACAAGACTTACTACTTGTTTGGAAATGCATGTGTAACATTACAAACATGATACAACAGCTTGTTATCACATCCAAACACTGTTTTGAAACAAAATATGAGTTTTCAGTTCATTCTTCAAAAGTTGCACTTTTGCTCCAAGTTATGCTCAGAAACACTGTTTAGAGCGCTTACAGCGCCAGCAAACGCTGTTTTGAACGCCTTAATACAAGACTTACTACTTGTTTGGAAATGCATGTGTAACATTACAAACATGATGAAATAGCTTGTTATCACATCCAAACACTGTTTTGAAACAAAATATGAGTTTTCAGTTCATTCTTCAAAAGTTGCACTTTTGCCACAAGTTATGCTCAGAAACACTGTTTAGAGCGCTTACAGCGCCAGCAAACGCTGTTTTGAAACGCCTTAATACAAGACTTACTACTTGTTTGGAAATGCATGTGTAACATTACAAACATGATAAAACAGCTTGTTATCACATCCAAACAC
The DNA here is from genome assembly GCF_052324685.1 of Brachyhypopomus gauderio. NCBI lineage: Eukaryota > Metazoa > Chordata > Actinopteri > Gymnotiformes > Hypopomidae > Brachyhypopomus > Brachyhypopomus gauderio. Next base: position 14,342 of record NW_027507371.1, read on the forward strand.
TGTTTTCATTCAAAATATGAGTTTTCTTTTCATTCTTCAAAAGTTGCACTTTTGCCACAAGTTATGCTCAGAAACACTGTTTAGAGCGCTTACAGCGCCAGCAATCGCTGTTTTGAACGCCTAAATGCAAGACTTACTACTTGTTAGGAAATGCATGTGTAACATTACAAACATGATAAAACAGCTTGTTATCACATCCAAACACTGTTTTCATTCAAAATATGAGTTTTCCTTTCATTCTTCAAAAGTTGCACTTTTGCTCCAAGTTATGCTCAGAAACACTGTTTAGAGCGTTTACAGCGCCAGCAAACGCTGTTTTGAACGCCTTAATACAAGACTTACTACTTGTTAGGAAATGCATGTGTAACATTACAAACATGATAAAACAGCTTGTTATCACATCCAAACACTGTTTTGGAACAAAATATGAGTTTTCCTTTCATTCTTCAAAAGTTGCACTTTTGCTCCAAGTTATGCTCAGAAACACTGTTTAGAGCGTTTACAGCGCCAGCAAACGCTGTTTTGAACGCCTTAATACAAGACTTACTACTTGTTTGGAAATGCATGTGTAACATTACAAACATGATACAACAGCTTGTTATCACATCCAAACACTGTTTTGAAACAAAATATGAGTTTTCAGTTCATTCTTCAAAAGTTGCACTTTTGCTCCAAGTTATGCTCAGAAACACTGTTTAGAGCGCTTACAGCGCCAGCAAACGCTGTTTTGAACGCCTTAATACAAGACTTACTACTTGTTTGGAAATGCATGTGTAACATTACAAACATGATGAAATAGCTTGTTATCACATCCAAACACTGTTTTGAAACAAAATATGAGTTTTCAGTTCATTCTTCAAAAGTTGCACTTTTGCCACAAGTTATGCTCAGAAACACTGTTTAGAGCGCTTACAGCGCCAGCAAACGCTGTTTTGAACGCCTTAATACAAGACTTACTACTTGTTTGGAAATGCATGTGTAACATTACAAACATGATAAAACAGCTTGTTATCACATCCAAACACTGTTTTCATTCAAAATATGAGTTTTCCTTTCATTCTTCAAAAGTTGCACTTTTGCTCCAAGTTATGCTCAGAAACACTGTTTAGAGCGTTTACAGCGCCAGCAAACGCTGTTTTGAACGCCTAAATGCAAGACTTACTACTTGTTTGGAAATGCATGTGTAACATTACAAACATGATAAAACAGCTTGTTATCACATCCAAACACTGTTTTCATTCAAAATATGAGTTTTCTTTTCATTCTTCAAAAGTTGCACTTTTGCCACAAGTTATGCTCAGAAACACTGTTTAGAGCGTTTACAGCGCCAGCAAACGCTGTTTTGAACGCCTAAATGCAAGACTTACTACTTGTTTGGAAATGCATGTGTAACATTACAAACATGATAAAACAGCTTGTTATCACATCCAAACACTGTTTTCATTCAAAATATGAGTTTTCTTTTCATTCTTCAAAAGTTGCACTTTTGCCACAAGTTATGCTCAGAAACACTGTTTAGAGCGCTTACAGCGCCAGCAATCGCTGTTTTGAACGCCTAAATGCAAGACTTACTACTTGTTAGGAAATGCATGTGTAACATTACAAACATGATAAAACAGCTTGTTATCACATCCAAACACTGTTTTCATTCAAAATATGAGTTTTCCTTTCATTCTTCAAAAGTTGCACTTTTGCTCCAAGTTATGCTCAGAAACACTGTTTAGAGCGTTTACAGCGCCAGCAAACGCTGTTTTGAACGCCTAAATGCAAGACTTACTACTTGTTTGGAAATGCATGTGTAACATTACAAACATGATAAAACAGCTTGTTATCACATCCAAACACTGTTTTCATTCAAAATATGAGTTTTCTTTTCATTCTTCAAAAGTTGCACTTTTGCTCCAAGTTATGCTCAGAAACACTGTTTAGAGCGCTTACAGCGCCAGCAATCGCTGTTTTGAACGCCTAAATGCAAGACTTACTACTTGTTAGGAAATGCATGTGTAACATTACAAACATGATAAAACAGCTTGTTATCACATCCAAACACTGTTTTTCATTCAAAATATGAGTTTTCCTTTCATTCTTCAAAAGTTGCACTTTTGCTCCAAGTTATGCTCAGAAACACTGTTTAGAGCGCTTACAGGGCCAGCAAACGCTGTTTTGAACGCCTTAATACAAGACTTACTACTTGTTAGGAAATGCATGTGTAACATTACAAACATGATAAAACAGCTTGTTATCACATCCAAACACTGTTTTGGAACAAAATATGAGTTTTCCTTTCATTCTTCAAAAGTTGCACTTTTGCTCCAAGTTATGCTCAGAAACACTGTTTAGAGCGTTTACAGCGCCAGCAAACGCTGTTTTGAACGCCTTAATACAAGACTTACTACTTGTTTGGAAATGCATGTGTAACATTACAAACATGATACAACAGCTTGTTATCACATCCAAACACTGTTTTGAAACAAAATATGAGTTTTCAGTTCATTCTTCAAAAGTTGCACTTTTGCTCCAAGTTATGCTCAGAAACACTGTTTAGAGCGCTTACAGCGCCAGCAAACGCTGTTTTGAACGCCTTAATACAAGACTTACTACTTGTTTGGAAATGCATGTGTAACATTACAAACATGATGAAATAGCTTGTTATCACATCCAAACACTGTTTTGAAACAAAATATGAGTTTTCAGTTCATTCTTCAAAAGTTGCACTTTTGCCACAAGTTATGCTCAGAAACACTGTTTAGAGCGCTTACAGCGCCAGCAAACGCTGTTTTGAACGCCTTAATACAAGACTTACTACTTGTTTGGAAATGCATGTGTAACATTACAAACATGATAAAACAGCTTGTTATCACATCCAAACACTGTTTTCATTCAAAATATGAGTTTTCTTTTCATTCTTCAAAAGTTGCACTTTTGCCACAAGTTATGCTCAGAAACACTGTTTAGAGCGCTTACAGCGCCAGCAATCGCTGTTTTGAACGCCTAAATGCAAGACTTACTACTTGTTAGGAAATGCATGTGTAACATTACAAACATGATAAAACAGCTTGTTATCACATCCAAACACTGTTTTCATTCAAAATATGAGTTTTCCTTTCATTCTTCAAAAGTTGCACTTTTGCTCCAAGTTATGCTCAGAAACACTGTTTAGAGCGTTTACAGCGCCAGCAAACGCTGTTTTGAACGCCTTAATACAAGACTTACTACTTGTTAGGAAATGCATGTGTAACATTACAAACATGATAAAACAGCTTGTTATCACACCCAAACACTGTTTTGGAACAAAATATGAGTTTTCCTTTCATCTTCAAAAGTTGCACTTTTGCTCCAAGTTATGCTCAGAAACACTGTTTAGAGCGTTTACAGCGCCAGCAAACGCTGTTTTGAACGCCTTAATACAAGACTTACTACTTGTTTGGAAATGCATGTGTAACATTACAAACATGATACAACAGCTTGTTATCACATCCAAACACTGTTTTGAAACAAAATATGAGTTTTCAGTTCATTCTTCAAAAGTTGCACTTTTGCTCCAAGTTATGCTCAGAAACACTGTTTAGAGCGCTTACAGCGCCAGCAAACGCTGTTTTGAACGCCTTAATACAAGACTTACTACTTGTTTGGAAATGCATGTGTAACATTACAAACATGATGAAATAGCTTGTTATCACATCCAAACACTGTTTTGAAACAAAATATGAGTTTTCAGTTCATTCTTCAAAAGTTGCACTTTTGCCACAAGTTATGCTCAGAAACACTGTTTAGAGCGCTTACAGCGCCAGCAAACGCTGTTTTGAACGCCTTAATACAAGACTTACTACTTGTTTGGAAATGCATGTGTAACATTACAAACATGATAAAACAGCTTGTTATCACATCCAAACACTGTTTTCATTCAAAATATGAGTTTTCCTTTCATTCTTCAAAAGTTGCACTTTTGCTCCAAGTTATGCTCAGAAACACTGTTTAGAGCGTTTACAGCGCCAGCAAACGCTGTTTTGAACGCCTAAATGCAAGACTTACTACTTGTTTGGAAATGCATGTGTAACATTACAAACATGATAAAACAGCTTGTTATCACATCCAAACACTGTTTTCATTCAAAATATGAGTTTTCTTTTCATTCTTCAAAAGTTGCACTTTTGCCACAAGTTATGCTCAGAAACACTGTTTAGAGCGTTTACAGCGCCAGCAAACGCTGTTTTGAACGCCTAAATGCAAGACTTACTACTTGTTTGGAAATGCATGTGTAACATTACAAACATGATAAAACAGCTTGTTATCACATCCAAACACTGTTTTCATTCAAAATATGAGTTTTCTTTTCATTCTTCAAAAGTTGCACTTTTGCCACAAGTTATGCTCAGAAACACTGTTTAGAGCGCTTACAGCGCCAGCAATCGCTGTTTTGAACGCCTAAATGCAAGACTTACTACTTGTTAGGAAATGCATGTGTAACATTACAAACATGATAAAACAGCTTGTTATCACATCCAAACACTGTTTTCATTCAAAATATGAGTTTTCCTTTCATTCTTCAAAAGTTGCACTTTTGCTCCAAGTTATGCTCAGAAACACTGTTTAGAGCGTTTACAGCGCCAGCAAACGCTGTTTTGAACGCCTAAATGCAAGACTTACTACTTGTTTGGAAATGCATGTGTAACATTACAAACATGATAAAACAGCTTGTTATCACATCCAAACACTGTTTTCATTCAAAATATGAGTTTTCTTTTCATTCTTCAAAAGTTGCACTTTTGCTCCAAGTTATGCTCAGAAACACTGTTTAGAGCGCTTACAGCGCCAGCAATCGCTGTTTTGAACGCCTAAATGCAAGACTTACTACTTGTTAGGAAATGCATGTGTAACATTACAAACATGATAAAACAGCTTGTTATCACATCCAAACACTGTTTTCATTCAAAATATGAGTTTTCCTTTCATTCTTCAAAAGTTGCACTTTTGCTCCAAGTTATGCTCAGAAACACTGTTTAGAGCGCTTACAGGGCCAGCAAACGCTGTTTTGAACGCCTTAATACAAGACTTACTACTTGTTAGGAAATGCATGTGTAACATTACAAACATGATAAAACAGCTTGTTATCACATCCAAACACTGTTTTGGAACAAAATATGAGTTTTCCTTTCATTCTTCAAAGTTGCACTTTTGCTCCAAGTTATGCTCAGAAACACTGTTAGAGCGTTTACAGCGCCAGCAAACGCTGTTTTGAACGCCTTAATACAAGACTTACTACTTGTTTGGAAATGCTTGTGTAACATTACAAACATGATACAACAGCTTGTTATCACATCCAAACACTGTTTTGAAACAAAATATGAGTTTTTCAGTTCATTCTTCAAAAGTTGCACTTTTGCTCCAAGTTATGCTCAGAAACACTGTTTAGAGCGCTTACAGCGCCAGCAAACGCTGTTTTGAACGCCTTAATACAAGACTTACTACTTGTTTGGAAATGCATGTGTAACATTACAAACATGATGAAATAGCTTGTTATCACATCCAAACACTGTTTTGAAACAAAATATGAGTTTTCAGTTCATTCTTCAAAAGTTGCACTTTTGCCACAAGTTATGCTCAGAAACACTGTTTAGAGCGCTTACAGCGCCAGCAAACGCTGTTTTGAACGCCTTAATACAAGACTTACTACTTGTTTGGAAATGCATGTGTAACATTACAAACATGATAAAACAGCTTGTTATCACATCCAAACACTGTTTTCATTCAAAATATGAGTTTTCTTTTCATTCTTCAAAAGTTGCACTTTTGCCACAAGTTATGCTCAGAAACACTGTTTAGAGCGCTTACAGCGCCAGCAATCGCTGTTTTGAACGCCTAAATGCAAGACTTACTACTTGTTAGGAAATGCATGTGTAACATTACAAACATGATAAAACAGCTTGTTATCACATCCAAACACTGTTTTCATTCAAAATATGAGTTTTCCTTTCATTCTTCAAAAGTTGCACTTTTGCTCCAAGTTATGCTCAGAAACACTGTTTAGAGCGTTTACAGCGCCAGCAAACGCTGTTTTGAACGCCTTAATACAAGACCTTACTACTTGTTAGGAAATGCATGTGTAACTTACAAACATGATAAAACAGCTTGTTATCACATCCAAACACTGTTTTGGAACAAATTATGAGTTTTCCTTTCATTCTTCAAAAGTTGCACTTTTGCTCCAAGTTATGCTCAGAAACACTGTTTAGAGCGTTTACAGCGCCAGCAAACGCTGTTTTGAACGCCTTAATACAAGACTTACTACTTGTTTGGAAATGCATGTGTAACATTACAAACATGATACAACAGCTTGTTATCACATCCAAACACTGTTTTGAAACAAAATATGAGTTTTCAGTTCATTCTTCAAAAGTTGCACTTTTGCTCCAAGTTATGCTCAGAAACACTGTTTAGAGCGCTTACAGCGCCAGCAAACGCTGTTTTGAACGCCTTAATACAAGACTTACTACTTGTTTGGAAATGCATGTGTAACATTACAAACATGATGAAATAGCTTGTTATCACATCCAAACACTGTTTTGAAACAAATATGAGTTTTCAGTTCATTCTTCAAAAGTTGCACTTTTGCCACAAGTTATGCTCAGAAACACTGTTTAGAGCGCTTACAGCGCCAGCAAACGCTGTTTTGAACGCCTTAATACAAGACTTACTACTTGTTTGGAAATGCATGTGTAACATTACAAACATGATAAAACAGCTTGTTATCACATCCAAACACTGTTTTCATTCAAAATATGAGTTTTCCTTTCATTCTTCAAAAGTTGCACTTTTGCTCCAAGTTATGCTCAGAAACACTGTTTAGAGCGTTTACAGCGCCAGCAAACGCTGTTTTGAACGCCTAAATGCAAGACTTACTACTTGTTTGGAAATGCATGTGTAACATTACAAACATGATAAAACAGCTTGTTATCACATCCAAACACTGTTTTCATTCAAAATATGAGTTTTCTTTTCATTCTTCAAAAGTTGCACTTTTGCCACAAGTTATGCTCAGAAACACTGTTTAGAGCGTTTACAGCGCCAGCAAACGCTGTTTGAACGCCTAAATGCAAGACTTACTACTTGTTTGGAAATGCATGTGTAACATTACAAACATGATAAAACAGCTTGTTATCACATCCAAACACTGTTTTCATTCAAAATATGAGTTTTCTTTTCATTCTTCAAAAGTTGCACTTTTGCCACAAGTTATGCTCAGAAACACTGTTTAGAGCGCTTACAGCGCCAGCAATCGCTGTTTTGAACGCCTAAATGCAAGACTTACTACTTGTTAGGAAATGCCATGTGTAACATTACAAACATGATAAAACAGCTTGTTATCACATCCAAACACTGTTTTCATTCAAAATATGAGTTTTCCTTTCATTCTTCAAAAGTTGCACTTTTGCTCCAAGTTATGCTCAGAAACACTGTTTAGAGCGCTTACAGGGCCAGCAAACGCTGTTTTGAACGCCTTAATACAAGACTTACTACTTGTTAGGAAATGCATGTGTAACATTACAAACATGATAAAACAGCTTGTTATCACATCCAAACACTGTTTTGGAACAAAATATGAGTTTTCCTTTCATTCTTCAAAAGTTGCACTTTTGCTCCAAGTTATGCTCAGAAACACTGTTTAGAGCGTTTACAGCGCCAGCAAACGCTGTTTTGAACGCCTTAATACAAGACTTACTACTTGTTTGGAAATGCATGTGTAACATTACAAACATGATACAACAGCTTGTTATCACATCCAAACACTGTTTTGAAACAAAATATGAGTTTTCAGTTCATTCTTCAAAAGTTGCACTTTTGCTCCAAGTTATGCTCAGAAACACTGTTTAGAGCGCTTACAGCGCCAGCAAACGCTGTTTTGAACGCCTTAATACAAGACTTACTACTTGTTTGGAAATGCATGTGTAACATTACAAACATGATGAAATAGCTTGTTATCACATCCAAACACTGTTTTGAAACAAAATATGAGTTTTCAGTTCATTCTTCAAAAGTTGCACTTTTGCCACAAGTTATGCTCAGAAACACTGTTTAGAGCGCTTACAGCGCCAGCAAACGCTGTTTTGAACGCCTTAATACAAGACTTACTACTTGTTTGGAAATGCATGTGTAACATTACAAAACATGATAAAACAGCTTGTTATCACATCCAAACACTGTTTTCATTCAAAATATGAGTTTTCCTTTCATTCTTCAAAAGTTGCACTTTTGCTCCAAGTTATGCTCAGAAACACTGTTTAGAGCGTTTACAGCGCCAGCAAACGCTGTTTTGAACGCCTAAATGCAAGACTTACTACTTGTTTGGAAATGCATGTGTAACATTACAAACATGATAAAACAGCTTGTTATCACATCCAAACACTGTTTTCATTCAAAATATGAGTTTTCTTTTCATTCTTCAAAGTTGCACTTTTGCCACAAGTTATGCTCAGAAACACTGTTTAGAGCGCTTACAGCGCCAGCAAACGCTGTTTTGAACGCCTTAATACAAGACTTACTACTTGTTTGGAAATGCATGTGTAACATTACAAACATGATAAAACAGCTTGTTATCACATCCAAACACTGTTTTCATTCAAAATATGAGTTTTCCTTTCATTCTTCAAAAGTTGCACTTTTGCTCCAAGTTATGCTCAGAAACACTGTTTAGAGCGCTTACAGGGCCAGCAAACGCTGTTTTGAACGCCTAAATGCAAGACTTACTACTTGTTTGGAAATGCATGTGTAACATTACAAACATGATAAAACAGCTTGTTATCACATCCAAACACTGTTTTGAAACAAAATATGAGTTTTCAGTTCATTCTTCAAAAGTTGCACTTTTGCTCCAAGTTATGCTCAGAAACACTGTTTAGAGCGTTTACAGCGCCAGCAAACGCTGTTTTGAACGCCTAAATGCAAGACTTACTACTTGTTTGGAAATGCATGTGTAACATTACAAACATGATAAAACAGCTTGTTATCACATCCAAACACTGTTTTCATTCAAAATATGAATTTTCTTTTCATTCTTCAAAAGTTGCACTTTTGCCACAAGTTATGCTCAGAAACACTGTTTAGAGCGCTTACAGCGCCAGCAATCGCTGTTTTGAACGCCTAAATGCAAGACTTACTACTTGTTAGGAAATGCATGTGTAACATTACAAACATGATAAAACAGCTTGTTATCACATCCAAACACTGTTTTCATTCAAAATATGAGTTTTCCTTTCATTCTTCAAAAGTTGCACTTTTGCTCCAAGTTATGCTCAGAAACACTGTTTAGAGCGCTTACAGGGCCAGCAAACGCTGTTTTGAACGCCTTAATACAAGACTTACTACTTGTTAGGAAATGCATGTGTAACATTACAAACATGATAAAACAGCTTGTTATCACATCCAAACACTGTTTTGGAACAAAATATGAGTTTTCCTTTCATTCTTCAAAAGTTGCACTTTTGCTCCAAGTTATGCTCAGAAACACTGTTTAGAGCGTTTACAGCGCCAGCAAACGCTGTTTTGAATGCCTTAATACAAGACTTACTACTTGTTTGGAAATGCATGTGTAACATTACAAACATGATACAACAGCTTGTTATCACATCCAAACACTGTTTTGAAACAAAATATGAGTTTTCAGTTCATTCTTCAAAAGTTGCACTTTTGCTCCAAGTTATGCTCAGAAACACTGTTTAGAGCGCTTACAGCGCCAGCAAACGCTGTTTTGAACGCCTTAATACAAGACTTACTACTTGTTTGGAAATGCATGTGTAACATTACAAACATGATGAAATAGCTTGTTATCACATCCAAACACTGTTTTGAAACAAAATATGAGTTTTCAGTTCATTCTTCAAAAGTTGCACTTTTGCCACAAGTTATGCTCAGAAACACTGTTTAGAGCGCTTACAGCGCCAGCAAACGCTGTTTTGAACGCCTTAATACAAGACTTACTACTTGTTTGGAAATGCATGTGTAACATTACAAACATGATAAAACAGCTTGTTATCACATCCAAACACTGTTTTCATTCAAAATATGAGTTTTCCTTTCATTCTTCAAAAGTTGCACTTTTGCTCCAAGTTATGCTCAGAAACACTGTTTAGAGCGTTTACAGCGCCAGCAAACGCTGTTTTGAACGCCTAAATGCAAGACTTACTACTTGTTTGGAAATGCATGTGTAACATTACAAACATGATAAAACAGCTTGTTATCACATCCAAACACTGTTTTCATTCAAAATATGAGTTTTCTTTTCATTCTTCAAAAGTTGCACTTTTGCCACAAGTTATGCTCAGAAACACTGTTTAGAGCGTTTACAGCGCCAGCAAACGCTGTTTTGAACGCCTAAATGCAAGACTTACTACTTGTTTGGAAATGCATGTGTAACATTACAAACATGATAAAACAGCTTGTTATCACATCCAAACACTGTTTTCATTCAAAATATGAGTTTTCTTTTCATTCTTCAAAAGTTGCACTTTTGCCACAAGTTATGCTCAGAAACACTGTTTAGAGCGCTTACAGCGCCAGCAATCGCTGTTTTGAACGCCTAAATGCAAGACTTACTACTTGTTAGGAAATGCATGTGTAACATTACAAACATGATAAAACAGCTTGTTATCACATCCAAACACTGTTTTCATTCAAAATATGAGTTTTCCTTTCATTCTTCAAAAGTTGCACTTTTGCTCCAAGTTATGCTCAGAAACACTGTTTAGAGCGCTTACAGGGCCAGCAAACGCTGTTTTGAACGCCTTAATACAAGACTTACTACTTGTTAGGAAATGCATGTGTAACATTACAAACATGATAAAACAGCTTGTTATCACATCCAAACACTGTTTTGGAACAAAATATGAGTTTTCCTTTCATTCTTCAAAAGTTGCACTTTTGCTCCAAGTTATGCTCAGAAACACTGTTTAGAGCGTTTACAGCGCCAGCAAACGCTGTTTTGAACGCCTTAATACAAGACTTACTACTTGTTTGGAAATGCATGTGTAACATTACAAACATGATACAACAGCTTGTTATCACATCCAAACACTGTTTTGAAACAAAATATGAGTTTTCAGTTCATTCTTCAAAAGTTGCACTTTTGCTCCAAGTTATGCTCAGAAACACTGTTTAGAGCGCTTACAGCGCCAGCAAACGCTGTTTTGAACGCCTTAATACAAGACTTACTACTTGTTTGGAAATGCATGTGTAACATTACAAACATGATGAAATAGCTTGTTATCACATCCAAACACTGTTTTGAAACAAAATATGAGTTTTCAGTTCATTCTTCAAAAGTTGCACTTTTGCCACAAGTTATGCTCAGAAACACTGTTTAGAGCGCTTACAGCGCCAGCAAACGCTGTTTTGAACGCCTTAATACAAGACTTACTACTTGTTTGGAAATGCATGTGTAACATTACAAACATGATAAAACAGCTTGTTATCACATCCAAACACTGTTTTCATTCAAAATATGAGTTTTCCTTTCATTCTTCAAAAGTTGCACTTTTGCTCCAAGTTATGCTCAGAAACACTGTTTAGAGCGTTTACAGCGCCAGCAAACGCTGTTTTGAACGCCTAAATGCAAGACTTACTACTTGTTTGGAAATGCATGTGTAACATTACAAACATGATAAAACAGCTTGTTATCACATCCAAACACTGTTTTCATTCAAAATATGAGTTTTCTTTTCATTCTTCAAAAGTTGCACTTTTGCCACAAGTTATGCTCAGAAACACTGTTTAGAGCGCTTACAGCGCCAGCAAACGCTGTTTTGAACGCCTTAATACAAGACTTACTACTTGTTTGGAAATGCATGTGTAACATTACAAACATGATAAAACAGCTTGTTATCACATCCAAACACTGTTTTCATTCAAAATATGAGTTTTCCTTTCATTCTTCAAAAGTTGCACTTTTGCTCCAAGTTATGCTCAGAAACACTGTTTAGAGCGCTTACAGGGCCAGCAAACGCTGTTTTGAACGCCTAAATGCAAGACTTACTACTTGTTTGGAAATGCATGTGTAACATTACAAACATGATAAAACAGCTTGTTATCACATCCAAACACTGTTTTGAAACAAAATATGAGTTTTCAGTTCATTCTTCAAAAGTTGCACTTTTGCTCCAAGTTATGCTCAGAAACACTGTTTAGAGCGTTTACAGCGCCAGCAAACGCTGTTTTGAACGCCTAAATGCAAGACTTACTACTTGTTTGGAAATGCATGTGTAACATTACAAACATGATAAAACAGCTTGTTATCACATCCAAACACTGTTTTCATTCAAAATATGAATTTTCTTTTCATTCTTCAAAAGTTGCACTTTTGCCACAAGTTATGCTCAGAAACACTGTTTAGAGCGCTTACAGCGCCAGCAATCGCTGTTTTGAACGCCTAAATGCAAGACTTACTACTTGTTAGGAAATGCATGTGTAACATTACAAACATGATAAAACAGCTTGTTATCACATCCAAACATTGTTTTGGAACAAAATATGAGTTTTCCTTTCATTCTTCAAAAGTTGCACTTTTGCTCCAAGTTATGCTCAGAAACACTGTTTAGAGCGTTTACAGCGCCAGCAAACGCTGTTTTGAACTCCTTAATACAAGACTTACTACTTGTTTGGAAATGCATGTGTAACATTACAAACATGATACAACAGCTTGTTATCACATCCAAACACTGTTTTGAAACAAAATATGAGTTTTCAGTTCATTCTTCAAAAGTTGCACTTTTGCTCCAAGTTATGCTCAGAAACACTGTTTAGAGCGCTTACAGCGCCAGCAAACGCTGTTTTGAACGCCTTAATACAAGACTTACTACTTGTTTGGAAATGCATGTGTAACATTACAAACATGATGAAATAGCTTGTTATCACATCCAAACACTGTTTTGAAACAAAATATGAGTTTTCAGTTCATTCTTCAAAAGTTGCACTTTTGCCACAAGTTATGCTCAGAAACACTGTTTAGAGCGCTTACAGCGCCAGCAAACGCTGTTTTGAACGCCTTAATACAAGACTTACTACTTGTTTGGAAATGCATGTGTAACATTACAAACATGATAAAACAGCTTGTTATCACATCCAAACACTGTTTTGGAACAAAATATGAGTTTTCCTTTCATTCTTCAAAAGTTGCACTTTTGCTCCAAGTTATGCTCAGAAACACTGTTTAGAGCGTTTACAGCGCCAGCAAACGCTGTTTTGAACGCCTAAATGCAAGACTTACTACTTGTTTGGAAATGCATGTGTAACATTACAAACATGATAAAACAGCTTGTTATCACATCCAAACACTGTTTTCATTCAAAATATGAGTTTTCTTTTCATTCTTCAAAAGTTGCACTTTTGCCACAAGTTATGCTCAGAAACACTGTTTAGAGCGCTTACACCGCCAGCAATCGCTGTTTTGAACGCCTAAATGCAAGACTTACTACTTGTTAGGAAATGCATGTGTAACATTACAAACATGATAAAACAGCTTGTTATCACATCCAAACACTGTTTTCATTCAAAATATGAGTTTTCCTTTCATTCTTCAAAAGTTGCACTTTTGCTCCAAGTTATGCTCAGAAACACTGTTTAGAGCGTTTACAGCGCCAGCAAACGCTGTTTTCTCTCAACAACAACAACGGAGGAGGAGGAAAAGAGAGAGATATCTCTCTCAACAACAACAACGGAGGAGGAGGAAAAGAGAGAGATAAACACTGTTTTGAAACAAAATATGAGTTTTCAGTTCATTCTTCAAAAGTTGCACTTTTGCTCCAAGTTATGCTCAGAAACACTGTTTAGAGCGCTTACAGCGCCAGCAAACGCTGTTTTGAACGCCTTAATACAAGACTTACTACTTGTTTGGAAATGCATGTGTAACATTACAAACATGATGAAATAGCTTGTTATCACATCCAAACACTGTTTTGAAACAAAATATGAGTTTTCAGTTCATTCTTCAAAAGTTGCACTTTTGCCACAAGTTATGCTCAGAAACACTGTTTAGAGCGCTTACAGCGCCAGCAAACGCTGTTTTGAACGCCTTAATACAAGACTTACTACTTGTTTGGAAATGCATGTGTAACATTACAAACATGATAAAACAGCTTGTTATCACATCCAAACACTGTTTTCATTCAAAATATGAGTTTTCCTTTCATTCTTCAAAAGTTGCACTTTTGCTCCAAGTTATGCTCAGAAACACTGTTTAGAGCGTTTACAGCGCCAGCAAACGCTGTTTTGAACGCCTAAATGCAAGACTTACTACTTGTTTGGAAATGCATGTGTAACATTACAAACATGATAAAACAGCTTGTTATCACATCCAAACACTGTTTTCATTCAAAATATGAGTTTTCTTTTCATTCTTCAAAAGTTGCACTTTTGCCACAAGTTATGCTCAGAAACACTGTTTAGAGCGTTTACAGCGCCAGCAAACGCTGTTTTGAACGCCTAAATGCAAGACTTACTACTTGTTTGGAAATGCATGTGTAACATTACAAACATGATAAAACAGCTTGTTATCACATCCAAACACTGTTTTCATTCAAAATATGAGTTTTCTTTTCATTCTTCAAAAGTTGCACTTTTGCCACAAGTTATGCTCAGAAACACTGTTTAGAGCGCTTACAGCGCCAGCAATCGCTGTTTTGAACGCCTAAATGCAAGACTTACTACTTGTTAGGAAATGCATGTGTAACATTACAAACATGATAAAACAGCTTGTTATCACATCCAAACACTGTTTTCATTCAAAATATGAGTTTTCCTTTCATTCTTCAAAAGTTGCACTTTTGCTCCAAGTTATGCTCAGAAACACTGTTTAGAGCGCTTACAGGGCCAGCAAACGCTGTTTTGAACGCCTTAATACAAGACTTACTACTTGTTAGGAAATGCATGTGTAACATTACAAACATGATAAAACAGCTTGTTATCACATCCAAACACTGTTTTGGAACAAAATATGAGTTTTCCTTTCATTCTTCAAAAGTTGCACTTTTGCTCCAAGTTATGCTCAGAAACACTGTTTAGAGCGTTTACAGCGCCAGCAAACGCTGTTTTGAACGCCTTAATACAAGACTTACTACTTGTTTGGAAATGCATGTGTAACATTACAAACATGATACAACAGCTTGTTATCACATCCAAACACTGTTTTGAAACAAAATATGAGTTTTCAGTTCATTCTTCAAAAGTTGCACTTTTGCTCCAAGTTATGCTCAGAAACACTGTTTAGAGCGCTTACAGCGCCAGCAAACGCTGTTTTGAACGCCTTAATACAAGACTTACTACTTGTTTGGAAATGCATGTGTAACATTACAAACATGATGAAATAGCTTGTTATCACATCCAAACACTGTTTTGAAACAAAATATGAGTTTTCAGTTCATTCTTCAAAAGTTGCACTTTTGCCACAAGTTATGCTCAGAAACACTGTTTAGAGCGCTTACAGCGCCAGCAAACGCTGTTTTGAACGCCTTAATACAAGACTTACTACTTGTTTGGAAATGCATGTGTAACATTACAAACATGATAAAACAGCTTGTTATCACATCCAAACACTGTTTTCATTCAAAATATGAGTTTTCCTTTCATTCTTCAAAAGTTGCACTTTTGCTCCAAGTTATGCTCAGAAACACTGTTTAGAGCGTTTACAGCGCCAGCAAACGCTGTTTTGAACGCCTAAATGCAAGACTTACTACTTGTTTGGAAATGCATGTGTAACATTACAAACATGATAAAACAGCTTGTTATCACATCCAAACACTGTTTTCATTCAAAATATGAGTTTTCTTTTCATTCTTCAAAAGTTGCACTTTTGCCACAAGTTATGCTCAGAAACACTGTTTAGAGCGCTTACAGCGCCAGCAAACGCTGTTTTGAACGCCTTAATACAAGACTTACTACTTGTTTGGAAATGCATGTGTAACATTACAAACATGATAAAACAGCTTGTTATCACATCCAAACACTGTTTTCATTCAAAATATGAGTTTTCCTTTCATTCTTCAAAAGTTGCACTTTTGCTCCAAGTTATGCTCAGAAACACTGTTTAGAGCGCTTACAGGGCCAGCAAACGCTGTTTTGAACGCCTAAATGCAAGACTTACTACTTGTTTGGAAATGCATGTGTAACATTACAAACATGATAAAACAGCTTGTTATCACATCCAAACACTGTTTTGAAACAAAATATGAGTTTTCAGTTCATTCTTCAAAAGTTGCACTTTTGCTCCAAGTTATGCTCAGAAACACTGTTTAGAGCGTTTACAGCGCCAGCAAACGCTGTTTTGAACGCCTAAATGCAAGACTTACTACTTGTTTGGAAATGCATGTGTAACATTACAAACATGATAAAACAGCTTGTTATCACATCCAAACACTGTTTTCATTCAAAATATGAATTTTCTTTTCATTCTTCAAAAGTTGCACTTTTGCCACAAGTTATGCTCAGAAACACTGTTTAGAGCGCTTACAGCGCCAGCAATCGCTGTTTTGAACGCCTAAATGCAAGACTTACTACTTGTTAGGAAATGCATGTGTAACATTACAAACATGATAAAACAGCTTGTTATCACATCCAAACACTGTTTTCATTCAAAATATGAGTTTTCCTTTCATTCTTCAAAAGTTGCACTTTTGCTCCAAGTTATGCTCAGAAACACTGTTTAGAGCGCTTACAGGGCCAGCAAACGCTGTTTTGAACGCCTTAATACAAGACTTACTACTTGTTAGGAAATGCATGTGTAACATTACAAACATGATAAAACAGCTTGTTATCACATCCAAACACTGTTTTGGAACAAAATATGAGTTTTCCTTTCATTCTTCAAAAGTTGCACTTTTGCTCCAAGTTATGCTCAGAAACACTGTTTAGAGCGTTTACAGCGCCAGCAAACGCTGTTTTGAACTCCTTAATACAAGACTTACTACTTGTTTGGAAATGCATGTGTAACATTACAAACATGATACAACAGCTTGTTATCACATCCAAACACTGTTTTGAAACAAAATATGAGTTTTCAGTTCATTCTTCAAAAGTTGCACTTTTGCTCCAAGTTATGCTCAGAAACACTGTTTAGAGCGCTTACAGCGCCAGCAAACGCTGTTTTGAACGCCTTAATACAAGACTTACTACTTGTTTGGAAATGCATGTGTAACATTACAAACATGATGAAATAGCTTGTTATCACATCCAAACACTGTTTTGAAACAAAATATGAGTTTTCAGTTCATTCTTCAAAAGTTGCACTTTTGCCACAAGTTATGCTCAGAAACACTGTTTAGAGCGCTTACAGCGCCAGCAAACGCTGTTTTGAACGCCTTAATACAAGACTTACTACTTGTTTGGAAATGCATGTGTAACATTACAAACATGATAAAACAGCTTGTTATCACATCCAAACACTGTTTTGGAACAAAATATGAGTTTTCCTTTCATTCTTCAAAAGTTGCACTTTTGCTCCAAGTTATGCTCAGAAACACTGTTTAGAGCGTTTACAGCGCCAGCAAACGCTGTTTTGAACGCCTAAATGCAAGACTTACTACTTGTTTGGAAATGCATGTGTAACATTACAAACATGATACAACAGCTTGTTATCACATCCAAACACTGTTTTGAAACAAAATATGAGTTTTCAGTTCATTCTTCAAAAGTTGCACTTTTGCTCCAAGTTATGCTCAGAAACACTGTTTAGAGCGCTTACAGCGCCAGCAAACGCTGTTTTGAACGCCTTAATACAAGACTTACTACTTGTTTGGAAATGCATGTGTAACATTACAAACATGATGAAATAGCTTGTTATCACATCCAAACACTGTTTTGAAACAAAATATGAGTTTTCAGTTCATTCTTCAAAAGTTGCACTTTTGCCACAAGTTATGCTCAGAAACACTGTTTAGAGCGCTTACAGCGCCAGCAAACGCTGTTTTGAACGCCTTAATACAAGACTTACTACTTGTTTGGAAATGCATGTGTAACATTACAAACATGATAAAACAGCTTGTTATCACATCCAAACACTGTTTTGGAACAAAATATGAGTTTTCCTTTCATTCTTCAAAAGTTGCACTTTTGCTCCAAGTTATGCTCAGAAACACTGTTTAGAGCGTTTACAGCGCCAGCAAACGCTGTTTTGAACGCCTAAATGCAAGACTTACTACTTGTTTGGAAATGCATGTGTAACATTACAAACATGATAAAACAGCTTGTTATCACATCCAAACACTGTTTTCATTCAAAATATGAGTTTTCTTTTCATTCTTCAAAAGTTGCACTTTTGCCACAAGTTATGCTCAGAAACACTGTTTAGAGCGCTTACACCGCCAGCAATCGCTGTTTTGAACGCCTAAATGCAAGACTTACTACTTGTTAGGAAATGCATGTGTAACATTACAAACATGATAAAACAGCTTGTTATCACATCCAAACACTGTTTTCATTCAAAATATGAGTTTTCCTTTCATTCTTCAAAAGTTGCACTTTTGCTCCAAGTTATGCTCAGAAACACTGTTTAGAGCGTTTACAGCGCCAGCAAACGCTGTTTTGAATGCCTTAATACAAGACTTACTACTTGTTTGGAAATGCATGTGTAACATTACAAACATGATACAACAGCTTGTTATCACATCCAAACACTGTTTTGAAACAAAATATGAGTTTTCAGTTCATTCTTCAAAAGTTGCACTTTTGCTCCAAGTTATGCTCAGAAACACTGTTTAGAGCGCTTACAGCGCCAGCAAACGCTGTTTTGAACGCCTTAATACAAGACTTACTACTTGTTTGGAAATGCATGTGTAACATTACAAACATGATGAAATAGCTTGTTATCACATCCAAACACTGTTTTGAAACAAAATATGAGTTTTCAGTTCATTCTTCAAAAGTTGCACTTTTGCCACAAGTTATGCTCAGAAACACTGTTTAGAGCGCTTACAGCGCCAGCAAACGCTGTTTTGAACGCCTTAATACAAGACTTACTACTTGTTTGGAAATGCATGTGTAACATTACAAACATGATAAAACAGCTTGTTATCACATCCAAACACTGTTTTCATTCAAAATATGAGTTTTCCTTTCATTCTTCAAAAGTTGCACTTTTGCTCCAAGTTATGCTCAGAAACACTGTTTAGAGCGTTTACAGCGCCAGCAAACGCTGTTTTGAACGCCTAAATGCAAGACTTACTACTTGTTTGGAAATGCATGTGTAACATTACAAACATGATAAAACAGCTTGTTATCACATCCAAACACTGTTTTCATTCAAAATATGAGTTTTCTTTTCATTCTTCAAAAGTTGCACTTTTGCCACAAGTTATGCTCAGAAACACTGTTTAGAGCGTTTACAGCGCCAGCAAACGCTGTTTTGAACGCCTAAATGCAAGACTTACTACTTGTTTGGAAATGCATGTGTAACATTACAAACATGATAAAACAGCTTGTTATCACATCCAAACACTGTTTTCATTCAAAATATGAGTTTTCTTTTCATTCTTCAAAAGTTGCACTTTTGCCACAAGTTATGCTCAGAAACACTGTTTAGAGCGCTTACAGCGCCAGCAATCGCTGTTTTGAACGCCTAAATGCAAGACTTACTACTTGTTAGGAAATGCATGTGTAACATTACAAACATGATAAAACAGCTTGTTATCACATCCAAACACTGTTTTCATTCAAAATATGAGTTTTCCTTTCATTCTTCAAAAGTTGCACTTTTGCTCCAAGTTATGCTCAGAAACACTGTTTAGAGCGCTTACAGGGCCAGCAAACGCTGTTTTGAACGCCTTAATACAAGACTTACTACTTGTTAGGAAATGCATGTGTAACATTACAAACATGATAAAACAGCTTGTTATCACATCCAAACACTGTTTTGGAACAAAATATGAGTTTTCCTTTCATTCTTCAAAAGTTGCACTTTTGCTCCAAGTTATGCTCAGAAACACTGTTTAGAGCGTTTACAGCGCCAGCAAACGCTGTTTTGAACGCCTTAATACAAGACTTACTACTTGTTTGGAAATGCATGTGTAACATTACAAACATGATACAACAGCTTGTTATCACATCCAAACACTGTTTTGAAACAAAATATGAGTTTTCAGTTCATTCTTCAAAAGTTGCACATTTGCTCCAAGTTATGCTCAGAAACACTGTTTAGAGCGCTTACAGCGCCAGCAAACGCTGTTTTGAACGCCTTAATACAAGACTTACTACTTGTTTGGAAATGCATGTGTAACATTACAAACATGATGAAATAGCTTGTTATCACATCCAAACACTGTTTTGAAACAAAATATGAGTTTTCAGTTCATTCTTCAAAAGTTGCACTTTTGCCACAAGTTATGCTCAGAAACACTGTTTAGAGCGCTTACAGCGCCAGCAAACGCTGTTTTGAACGCCTTAATACAAGACTTACTACTTGTTTGGAAATGCATGTGTAACATTACAAACATGATAAAACAGCTTGTTATCACATCCAAACACTGTTTTCATTCAAAATATGAGTTTTCCTTTCATTCTTCAAAAGTTGCACTTTTGCTCCAAGTTATGCTCAGAAACACTGTTTAGAGCGTTTACAGCGCCAGCAAACGCTGTTTTGAACGCCTAAATGCAAGACTTACTACTTGTTTGGAAATGCATGTGTAACATTACAAACATGATAAAACAGCTTGTTATCACATCCAAACACTGTTTTCATTCAAAATATGAGTTTTCTTTTCATTCTTCAAAAGTTGCACTTTTGCCACAAGTTATGCTCAGAAACACTGTTTAGAGCGCTTACAGCGCCAGCAAACGCTGTTTTGAACGCCTTAATACAAGACTTACTACTTGTTTGGAAATGCATGTGTAACATTACAAACATGATAAAACAGCTTGTTATCACATCCAAACACTGTTTTCATTCAAAATATGAGTTTTCCTTTCATTCTTCAAAAGTTGCACTTTTGCTCCAAGTTATGCTCAGAAACACTGTTTAGAGCGCTTACAGGGCCAGCAAACGCTGTTTTGAACGCCTAAATGCAAGACTTACTACTTGTTTGGAAATGCATGTGTAACATTACAAACATGATAAAACAGCTTGTTATCACATCCAAACACTGTTTTGAAACAAAATATGAGTTTTCAGTTCATTCTTCAAAAGTTGCACTTTTGCTCCAAGTTATGCTCAGAAACACTGTTTAGAGCGTTTACAGCGCCAGCAAACGCTGTTTTGAACGCCTAAATGCAAGACTTACTACTTGTTTGGAAATGCATGTGTAACATTACAAACATGATAAAACAGCTTGTTATCACATCCAAACACTGTTTTCATTCAAAATATGAATTTTCTTTTCATTCTTCAAAAGTTGCACTTTTGCCACAAGTTATGCTCAGAAACACTGTTTAGAGCGCTTACAGCGCCAGCAATCGCTGTTTTGAACGCCTAAATGCAAGACTTACTACTTGTTAGGAAATGCATGTGTAACATTACAAACATGATAAAACAGCTTGTTATCACATCCAAACACTGTTTTCATTCAAAATATGAGTTTTCCTTTCATTCTTCAAAAGTTGCACTTTTGCTCCAAGTTATGCTCAGAAACACTGTTTAGAGCGCTTACAGGGCCAGCAAACGCTGTTTTGAACGCCTTAATACAAGACTTACTACTTGTTAGGAAATGCATGTGTAACATTACAAACATGATAAAACAGCTTGTTATCACATCCAAACACTGTTTTGGAACAAAATATGAGTTTTCCTTTCATTCTTCAAAAGTTGCACTTTTGCTCCAAGTTATGCTCAGAAACACTGTTTAGAGCGTTTACAGCGCCAGCAAACGCTGTTTTGAACTCCTTAATACAAGACTTACTACTTGTTTGGAAATGCATGTGTAACATTACAAACATGATACAACAGCTTGTTATCACATCCAAACACTGTTTTGAAACAAAATATGAGTTTTCAGTTCATTCTTCAAAAGTTGCACTTTTGCTCCAAGTTATGCTCAGAAACACTGTTTAGAGCGCTTACAGCGCCAGCAAACGCTGTTTTGAACGCCTTAATACAAGACTTACTACTTGTTTGGAAATGCATGTGTAACATTACAAACATGATGAAATAGCTTGTTATCACATCCAAACACTGTTTTGAAACAAAATATGAGTTTTCAGTTCATTCTTCAAAAGTTGCACTTTTGCCACAAGTTATGCTCAGAAACACTGTTTAGAGCGCTTACAGCGCCAGCAAACGCTGTTTTGAACGCCTTAATACAAGACTTACTACTTGTTTGGAAATGCATGTGTAACATTACAAACATGATAAAACAGCTTGTTATCACATCCAAACACTGTTTTGGAACAAAATATGAGTTTTCCTTTCATTCTTCAAAAGTTGCACTTTTGCTCCAAGTTATGCTCAGAAACACTGTTTAGAGCGTTTACAGCGCCAGCAAACGCTGTTTTGAACGCCTAAATGCAAGACTTACTACTTGTTTGGAAATGCATGTGTAACATTACAAACATGATAAAACAGCTTGTTATCACATCCAAACACTGTTTTCATTCAAAATATGAGTTTTCTTTTCATTCTTCAAAAGTTGCACTTTTGCCACAAGTTATGCTCAGAAACACTGTTTAGAGCGCTTACACCGCCAGCAATCGCTGTTTTGAACGCCTAAATGCAAGACTTACTACTTGTTAGGAAATGCATGTGTAACATTACAAACATGATAAAACAGCTTGTTATCACATCCAAACACTGTTTTCATTCAAAATATGAGTTTTCCTTTCATTCTTCAAAAGTTGCACTTTTGCTCCAAGTTATGCTCAGAAACACTGTTTAGAGCGCTTACAGGGCCAGCAAACGCTGTTTTGAACGCCTTAATACAAGACTTACTACTTGTTAGGAAATGCATGTGTAACATTACAAACATGATAAAACAGCTTGTTATCACATCCAAACACTGTTTTGGAACAAAATATGAGTTTTCAGTTCATTCTTCAAAAGTCGCACTTTTGCTCCAAGTTATGCTCAGAAACACTGTTTAGAGCGCTTACAGCGCCAGCAAACGCTGTTTTGAACGCCTTAATACAAGACTTACTACTTGTTTGGAAATGCATGTGTAACATTACAAACATGATGAAATAGCTTGTTATCACATCCAAACACTGTTTTGAAACAAAATATGAGTTTTCAGTTCATTCTTCAAAAGTTGCACTTTTGCCACAAGTTATGCTCAGAAACACTGTTTAGAGCGCTTACAGCGCCAGCAAACGCTGTTTTGAACGCCTTAATACAAGACTTACTACTTGTTTGGAAATGCATGTGTAACATTACAAACATGATAAAACAGCTTGTTATCACATCCAAACACTGTTTTGGAACAAAATATGAGTTTTCCTTTCATTCTTCAAAAGTTGCACTTTTGCTCCAAGTTATGCTCAGAAACACTGTTTAGAGCGTTTACAGCGCCAGCAAACGCTGTTTTGAACGCCTAAATGCAAGACTTACTACTTGTTTGGAAATGCATGTGTAACATTACAAACATGATAAAACAGCTTGTTATCACATCCAAACACTGTTTTCATTCAAAATATGAGTTTTCTTTTCATTCTTCAAAAGTTGCACTTTTGCCACAAGTTATGCTCAGAAACACTGTTTAGAGCGCTTACACCGCCAGCAATCGCTGTTTTGAACGCCTAAATGCAAGACTTACTACTTGTTAGGAAATGCATGTGTAACATTACAAACATGATAAAACAGCTTGTTATCACATCCAAACACTGTTTTCATTCAAAATATGAGTTTTCCTTTCATTCTTCAAAAGTTGCACTTTTGCTCCAAGTTATGCTCAGAAACACTGTTTAGAGCGCTTACAGGGCCAGCAAACGCTGTTTTGAACGCCTTAATACAAGACTTACTACTTGTTAGGAAATGCATGTGTAACATTACAAACATGATAAAACAGCTTGTTATCACATCCAAACACTGTTTTGGAACAAAATATGAGTTTTCAGTTCATTCTTCAAAAGTTGCACTTTTGCTCCAAGTTATGCTCAGAAACACTGTTTAGAGCGCTTACAGCGCCAGCAAACGCTGTTTTGAACGCCTTAATACAAGACTTACTACTTGTTTGGAAATGCATGTGTAACATTACAAACATGATGAAATAGCTTGTTATCACATCCAAACACTGTTTTGAAACAAAATATGAGTTTTCAGTTCATTCTTCAAAAGTTGCACTTTTGCCACAAGTTATGCTCAGAAACACTGTTTAGAGCGCTTACAGCGCCAGCAAACGCTGTTTTGAACGCCTTAATACAAGACTTACTACTTGTTTGGAAATGCATGTGTAACATTACAAACATGATAAAACAGCTTGTTATCACATCCAAACACTGTTTTCATTCAAAATATGAGTTTTCCTTTCATTCTTCAAAAGTTGCACTTTTGCTCCAAGTTATGCTCAGAAACACTGTTTAGAGCGTTTACAGCGCCAGCAAACGCTGTTTTGAACGCCTAAATGCAAGACTTACTACTTGTTTGGAAATGCATGTGTAACATTACAAACATGATAAAACAGCTTGTTATCACATCCAAACACTGTTTTCATTCAAAATATGAGTTTTCTTTTCATTCTTCAAAAGTTGCACTTTTGCCACAAGTTATGCTCAGAAACACTGTTTAGAGCGTTTACAGCGCCAGCAAACGCTGTTTTGAACGCCTAAATGCAAGACTTACTACTTGTTTGGAAATGCATGTGTAACATTACAAACATGATAAAACAGCTTGTTATCACATCCAAACACTGTTTTCATTCAAAATATGAGTTTTCTTTTCATTCTTCAAAAGTTGCACTTTTGCCACAAGTTATGCTCAGAAACACTGTTTAGAGCGCTTACAGCGCCAGCAATCGCTGTTTTGAACGCCTAAATGCAAGACTTACTACTTGTTAGGAAATGCATGTGTAACATTACAAACATGATAAAACAGCTTGTTATCACATCCAAACACTGTTTTCATTCAAAATATGAGTTTTCCTTTCATTCTTCAAAAGTTGCACTTTTGCTCCAAGTTATGCTCAGAAACACTGTTTAGAGCGCTTACAGGGCCAGCAAACGCTGTTTTGAACGCCTTAATACAAGACTTACTACTTGTTAGGAAATGCATGTGTAACATTACAAACATGATAAAACAGCTTGTTATCACATCCAAACACTGTTTTGGAACAAAATATGAGTTTTCCTTTCATTCTTCAAAAGTTGCACTTTTGCTCCAAGTTATGCTCAGAAACACTGTTTAGAGCGTTTACAGCGCCAGCAAACGCTGTTTTGAACGCCTTAATACAAGACTTACTACTTGTTTGGAAATGCATGTGTAACATTACAAACATGATACAACAGCTTGTTATCACATCCAAACACTGTTTTGAAACAAAATATGAGTTTTCAGTTCATTCTTCAAAAGTTGCACTTTTGCTCCAAGTTATGCTCAGAAACACTGTTTAGAGCGCTTACAGCGCCAGCAAACGCTGTTTTGAACGCCTTAATACAAGACTTACTACTTGTTTGGAAATGCATGTGTAACATTACAAACATGATGAAATAGCTTGTTATCACATCCAAACACTGTTTTGAAACAAAATATGAGTTTTCAGTTCATTCTTCAAAAGTTGCACTTTTGCCACAAGTTATGCTCAGAAACACTGTTTAGAGCGCTTACAGCGCCAGCAAACGCTGTTTTGAACGCCTTAATACAAGACTTACTACTTGTTTGGAAATGCATGTGTAACATTACAAACATGATAAAACAGCTTGTTATCACATCCAAACACTGTTTTCATTCAAAATATGAGTTTTCCTTTCATTCTTCAAAAGTTGCACTTTTGCTCCAAGTTATGCTCAGAAACACTGTTTAGAGCGTTTACAGCGCCAGCAAACGCTGTTTTGAACGCCTAAATGCAAGACTTACTACTTGTTTGGAAATGCATGTGTAACATTACAAACATGATAAAACAGCTTGTTATCACATCCAAACACTGTTTTCATTCAAAATATGAGTTTTCTTTTCATTCTTCAAAAGTTGCACTTTTGCCACAAGTTATGCTCAGAAACACTGTTTAGAGCGCTTACAGCGCCAGCAAACGCTGTTTTGAACGCCTTAATACAAGACTTACTACTTGTTTGGAAATGCATGTGTAACATTACAAACATGATAAAACAGCTTGTTATCACATCCAAACACTGTTTTCATTCAAAATATGAGTTTTCCTTTCATTCTTCAAAAGTTGCACTTTTGCTCCAAGTTATGCTCAGAAACACTGTTTAGAGCGCTTACAGGGCCAGCAAACGCTGTTTTGAACGCCTAAATGCAAGACTTACTACTTGTTTGGAAATGCATGTGTAACATTACAAACATGATAAAACAGCTTGTTATCACATCCAAACACTGTTTGAAACAAAATATGAGTTTTCAGTTCATTCTTCAAAAGTTGCACTTTTGCTCCAAGTTATGCTCAGAAACACTGTTTAGAGCGTTTACAGCGCCAGCAAACGCTGTTTTGAACGCCTAAATGCAAGACTTACTACTTGTTTGGAAATGCATGTGTAACATTACAAACATGATAAAACAGCTTGTTATCACATCCAAACACTGTTTTCATTCAAAATATGAATTTTCTTTTCATTCTTCAAAAGTTGCACTTTTGCCACAAGTTATGCTCAGAAACACTGTTTAGAGCGCTTACAGCGCCAGCAATCGCTGTTTTGAACGCCTAAATGCAAGACTTACTACTTGTTAGGAAATGCATGTGTAACATTACAAACATGATAAAACAGCTTGTTATCACATCCAAACACTGTTTTCATTCAAAATATGAGTTTTCCTTTCATTCTTCAAAAGTTGCACTTTTGCTCCAAGTTATGCTCAGAAACACTGTTTAGAGCGCTTACAGGGCCAGCAAACGCTGTTTTGAACGCCTTAATACAAGACTTACTACTTGTTAGGAAATGCATGTGTAACATTACAAACATGATAAAACAGCTTGTTATCACATCCAAACACTGTTTTGGAACAAAATATGAGTTTTCCTTTCATTCTTCAAAAGTTGCACTTTTGCTCCAAGTTATGCTCAGAAACACTGTTTAGAGCGTTTACAGCGCCAGCAAACGCTGTTTTGAACTCCTTAATACAAGACTTACTACTTGTTTGGAAATGCATGTGTAACATTACAAACATGATACAACAGCTTGTTATCACATCCAAACACTGTTTTGAAACAAAATATGAGTTTTCAGTTCATTCTTCAAAAGTTGCACTTTTGCTCCAAGTTATGCTCAGAAACACTGTTTAGAGCGCTTACAGCGCCAGCAAACGCTGTTTTGAACGCCTTAATACAAGACTTACTACTTGTTTGGAAATGCATGTGTAACATTACAAACATGATGAAATAGCTTGTTATCACATCCAAACACTGTTTTGAAACAAAATATGAGTTTTCAGTTCATTCTTCAAAAGTTGCACTTTTGCCACAAGTTATGCTCAGAAACACTGTTTAGAGCGCTTACAGCGCCAGCAAACGCTGTTTTGAACGCCTTAATACAAGACTTACTACTTGTTTGGAAATGCATGTGTAACATTACAAACATGATAAAACAGCTTGTTATCACATCCAAACACTGTTTTGGAACAAAATATGAGTTTTCCTTTCATTCTTCAAAAGTTGCACTTTTGCTCCAAGTTATGCTCAGAAACACTGTTTAGAGCGTTTACAGCGCCAGCAAACGCTGTTTTGAACGCCTAAATGCAAGACTTACTACTTGTTTGGAAATGCATGTGTAACATTACAAACATGATAAAACAGCTTGTTATCACATCCAAACACTGTTTTCATTCAAAATATGAGTTTTCTTTTCATTCTTCAAAAGTTGCACTTTTGCCACAAGTTATGCTCAGAAACACTGTTTAGAGCGCTTACACCGCCAGCAATCGCTGTTTTGAACGCCTAAATGCAAGACTTACTACTTGTTAGGAAATGCATGTGTAACATTACAAACATGATAAAACAGCTTGTTATCACATCCAAACACTGTTTTCATTCAAAATATGAGTTTTCCTTTCATTCTTCAAAAGTTGCACTTTTGCTCCAAGTTATGCTCAGAAACACTGTTTAGAGCGCTTACAGGGCCAGCAAACGCTGTTTTGAACGCCTTAATACAAGACTTACTACTTGTTAGGAAATGCATGTGTAACATTACAAACATGATAAAACAGCTTGTTATCACATCCAAACACTGTTTTGGAACAAAATATGAGTTTTCAGTTCATTCTTCAAAAGTCGCACTTTTGCTCCAAGTTATGCTCAGAAACACTGTTTAGAGCGCTTACAGCGCCAGCAAACGCTGTTTTGAACGCCTTAATACAAGACTTACTACTTGTTTGGAAATGCATGTGTAACATTACAAACATGATGAAATAGCTTGTTATCACATCCAAACACTGTTTTGAAACAAAATATGAGTTTTCAGTTCATTCTTCAAAAGTTGCACTTTTGCCACAAGTTATGCTCAGAAACACTGTTTAGAGCGCTTACAGCGCCAGCAAACGCTGTTTTTGAACGCCTTAATACAAGACTTACTACTTGTTTGGAAATGCATGTGTAACATTACAAACATGATAAAACAGCTTGTTATCACATCCAAACACTGTTTTGGAACAAAATATGAGTTTTCCTTTCATTCTTCAAAAGTTGCACTTTTGCTCCAAGTTATGCTCAGAAACACTGTTTAGAGCGTTTACAGCGCCAGCAAACGCTGTTTTGAACGCCTAAATGCAAGACTTACTACTTGTTTGGAAATGCATGTGTAACATTACAAACATGATAAAACAGCTTGTTATCACATCCAAACACTGTTTTCATTCAAAATATGAGTTTTCTTTTCATTCTTCAAAAGTTGCACTTTTGCCACAAGTTATGCTCAGAAACACTGTTTAGAGCGCTTACACCGCCAGCAATCGCTGTTTTGAACGCCTAAATGCAAGACTTACTACTTGTTAGGAAATGCATGTGTAACATTACAAACATGATAAAACAGCTTGTTATCACATCCAAACACTGTTTTCATTCAAAATATGAGTTTTCCTTTCATTCTTCAAAAGTTGCACTTTTGCTCCAAGTTATGCTCAGAAACACTGTTTAGAGCGCTTACAGGGCCAGCAAACGCTGTTTTGAACGCCTTAATACAAGACTTACTACTTGTTAGGAAATGCATGTGTAACATTACAAACATGATAAAACAGCTTGTTATCACATCCAAACACTGTTTTGGAACAAAATATGAGTTTTCAGTTCATTCTTCAAAAGTTGCACTTTTGCTCCAAGTTATGCTCAGAAACACTGTTTAGAGCGCTTACAGCGCCAGCAAACGCTGTTTTGAACGCCTTAATACAAGACTTACTACTTGTTTGGAAATGCATGTGTAACATTACAAACATGATGAAATAGCTTGTTATCACATCCAAACACTGTTTTGAAACAAAATATGAGTTTTCAGTTCATTCTTCGAAAGTTGCACTTTTGCCACAAGTTATGCTCAGAAACACTGTTTAGAGCGCTTACAGCGCCAGCAAACGCTGTTTTGAACGCCTTAATACAAGACTTACTACTTGTTTGGAAATGCATGTGTAACATTACAAACATGATAAAACAGCTTGTTATCACATCCAAACACTGTTTTGGAACAAAATATGAGTTTTCCTTTCATTCTTCAAAAGTTGCACTTTTGCTCCAAGTTATGCTCAGAAACACTGTTTAGAGCGTTTACAGCGCCAGCAAACGCTGTTTTGAACGCCTAAATGCAAGACTTACTACTTGTTTGGAAATGCATGTGTAACATTACAAACATGATAAAACAGCTTGTTATCACATCCAAACACTGTTTTCATTCAAAATATGAGTTTTCTTTTCATTCTTCAAAAGTTGCACTTTTGCCACAAGTTATGCTCAGAAACACTGTTTAGAGCGCTTACACCGCCAGCAATCGCTGTTTTGAACGCCTAAATGCAAGACTTACTACTTGTTAGGAAATGCATGTGTAACATTACAAACATGATAAAACAGCTTGTTATCACATCCAAACACTGTTTTCATTCAAAATATGAGTTTTCCTTTCATTCTTCAAAAGTTGCACTTTTGCTCCAAGTTATGCTCAGAAACACTGTTTAGAGCGCTTACAGGGCCAGCAAACGCTGTTTTGAACGCCTTAATACAAGACTTACTACTTGTTAGGAAATGCATGTGTAACATTACAAACATGATAAAACAGCTTGTTATCACATCCAAACACTGTTTTGGAACAAAATATGAGTTTTCCTTTCATTCTTCAAAAGTTGCACTTTTGCTCCAAGTTATGCTCAGAAACACTGTTTAGAGCGTTTACAGCGCCAGCAAACGCTGTTTTGAACGCCTTAATACAAGACTTACTACTTGTTTGGAAATGCATGTGTAACATTACAAACATGAT